>NC_065445.1:197403351-197707518 GCF_917563875.1 Diabrotica virgifera virgifera | reverse complement strand
TAACTGATTAATGTAAAATAAAAATGTCAAATATTTTAAATAAACATACAAAAATAGTTTCGAATTCTTTCTTGTAGAATTATCAAACGCGATTTTGTTTTTGTGTTCTACACTCACAGACAAAAATATTGCATATTTTATTTTGAGTCTGGTTTTGAAGTAGGTATATTTTTTTCTATTGAAAAAGTTTTGTACTTTTTATTGCTAAATAAATTGTGCTAGACTATTCTACCTATATTTGTTGTCAAGTAACTTTAAGATTAACTTTAAGATAACTTATTAAGCATTTATATTAAAGAGCTACAACAAATTTGTAGAGGAATTAATGAAATAGTCTAAATTTTGCTTATTTTGCTTTTACATTTAATTAAAAAGAGAAACAATAACACTTTTTTATGGCAAAATTAAAACAATTTAGTACTGGGTATAAATGCTCCTGTTGCTCTAGTGATGGTCTGCATCCTTCTAGGTATGCTACACAGAAGATATGTTCTTCTTCTACGGCACTACAGTCCAAATTGAGCCTTGGTCTCCTTTATTTTTTGCCTCCACCCTTGCTTGTCTGTGGCTGCTCTTCTCCATACACGGACTTCTAAAAGAGCTTGTGCGTCGCTGTTTACTGTGTCTTCCCAGCGCTTTCTTGGCTTTCCAACCGGTCTCTTTCCCTGCATTCTAGCATTCAGTGCTCTTTTTGGTAGCCTATCCTCTCCCATTCTTATCACATGTCCGGCCCATTGCATTCTTTGTATTCTAATGAAGTCTGACAAGGGTGCTTCCTTATAAAGTTGATAAAGTTCGTTGTTGTATCGACTTCTGAAGATTCCGTTTTCCCTCACAGGTCCTAGTATTCTCCTCAGTACTTTCCTTTCGAATGTGTAGAGTTTGTTTTTGAATGTTTCTTTCAGGACCCCGGCTTCACTGCCAGAGCATGTTATTGGTGGAATTAAAGTTTTATAGATTCTCATCTTTGTATTTCGGTGGACACTTTTAGACCGAAATATATGGGAGAGGGCAAAATAAGCTCTGTTTGCCTGCGTTATTCTCTTCCGCATTTCTCCATCTTCTGATCCGTCGGCATATATTTCTACTCCCAGGTATGTAAACTTTCCAACCGTTTCAATGTCATCTTCATGTATAATGTTTTGTGGGACTATATTTCTTCTCGTCTGAGTCATTATTTTTGTTTTTTCTGTGTTAATTTCCAGACCTAGCATTTTTGTTTGTGTTTTTAACTCTACTTATGTTTCCTGTGCTCCTGTTTATGTTCTACTCATAATATTAATATCATCGGCATAAGCGGCCAGTTGAACCGTTCGGTTGGTCAGTATTTTTCCTCGTCCAGTTTGCATTTGCCTAACCGCATACTCTAGTGCCAGGTTAAACAATGTTGGGGCCAGCCATCTCCCTGCTTTAGTCCCTGCGAAATTTTGAAAAAGTCTGTCCGGTGATTTTGTATTCGTACACATGCCTGTTTCATCTGATTTCATACACAGAAGATATTGGATGGTTATTCTAACATCCTCAAGACGGTTCCTACGGCATGTACACGGGCATTATCATGCATTAGCACAAATTTATCATACCCAATGAAGCCAGCATAAGGAAAAATATGATGTTCGAGGATGTTACATGTGTACCAGTCAACCTTCGTTGACTTCATTCGAATATTTATTCCATCAAACAAACAAAATATCAAACACGGATTTGTTGGTTGTCTTTCGTCATTTGTCTCCTCAACCTCAAGAACTTGCTCAAAGGTTTGCTAACCTATACAACATTATCCGTCCATCCTATCAGTTCCCTATTAGCATAAATTGAGCAATTAGGTATGTTAGTGCAGATTTTAGAAATAATTCCCTGCATCGGCATGTAAGTACAATACTTATACATTGCATAATCAAATACAGCTACATATAGGCACGTGTGTCTGTAGATACTTATGAGTATATACTTGTATATATGCATGCATATGTGTATGTCTGTGGTTGAAATTTATATTTTAATATTGGCTTGATCATATATAGTGTTTGATAACCACCAGACAACGTTCTAACTCTGGTTTTTATTTGTAGCATTTAGTTTACTTGTAACCGTTGACCTGATGACGCTCTGAAAATTTTAGAGAGCGTATAGCTTTTATTCCGTTCAAAATAAACTCGCATACAGTGCGTCCATAAAGTAATGCATAAATTCATTATTTCGTAAACCGGCGACATTAAGGAAAAATTCCGGAACCGATCGATTTTTATTTTTAAATTCCGATTTTTTGACATATATCATACTAGTGACGTCATCCATCTGGGCGTGATGACGTAATAGATGATTTTTTTAAATGAGAATAGGGGTCATGTGATAGCTCATTTGAAAGGTTATTCAATTCTCTATTCACTAATATAAACATTAACATAATTATTCATACAAGGTGTTCAAAAAAACATTTTTTAAATTTAAATAATTGAGACAAAATGAAGAATGTATGTAATTTATTTAATTCAATATACGTTTTACTGTTGTCAGAAAACAGGAAAAAATGTTTATTTGGCAAATAAATATTGTTTTTCGATTAAATTCCATGTTAAAGCTACCACCCACCTGTCTCTTGGCAGTTTGAACATTTCGTTTAAGCGAAAATCAATGTTTATTTGTCAAATAAATTTTTTTCTTCTTTACTGACAGTAGTAATATGTATTTTGAATTACATAAATTACATATATTCTTCTTTTTATCTCACTTATTTTAATTAAAATAATGTTTTTTGAACACCCTGTGCAAATAAGTATGTTAATGTTTATATTATTGGATAGAGAATTGAATTCCCTTTCAAATGAGCTATCACATGACCCCTATTCTTATTTAAAAAAATCATCGATTGCGTCATCACGCCCAGATGGATGACGTCACTAGTATGACATATATGCCAAAAAATCGTAATTTAAAATTAAAAATTGACCTGTTTCGGGATTTTTCTTTAAAGTCGCCGGTTTACGAAATAACGAATTTATGCGTTACTTTATGGACGCACTGTATATGCAACCCATTCAACATTTTTAAAAAATAATTATTAAAGATAAAATATGCAATATTTTTGTCTGTGAGTATATTTTGTCGTTAAAAAAAGGACGTATATGTACATTGCCGCCTTTATATTAATTCACACCCCTTTTAGGTATTTCACCTCCCCTAACGAACATAGTAAGAACATTGAGATGGATGCGAGATCGAACTGTGACATGGTTTTTGTGTAATTTCAGGTCTACGGGTACGAGGCATCTCAACGTGCCTCATAGACGCTCCGGAGAGTTCGCCAGAGTCGTCCGAGGGACCGCCCCCTCCGCCGCCCCAAGGTGATCCGCCGTCGGAGTCGCAGGTGCGTTGCCGTCGATTCAGACCCGTCACATAACCTCACTTTTGTTGTAAAGGGTGCGAGGCACTGGACATAATTTTTTAATTATTTAATTGTGATTCGGGATGAGGGTCCCGGCTTGTTTTATTGAAAAAGTTCTTCAGAAAATAAAAAAAATTAAAGAGACAACTAGAGATTATAATTATAACAACGCAGAAATCGTATAGGTAGCGACACATTCCTTCTAAGTTTTTTAGTTTTAATTTTATTAGTTGTTTATTAGTAGTAGCGATATTTTCTTATGTGGGTTCAGATCAAAAATAAAAGTCGAAAATACCATACTATTATAACATGGTATATAACATGGTGTACAAATAAGTAACATTTATTAAAAATCGCAAACTCAAACTTTTTTATTCCGTTCGAGTGATAAAAAACAAACCTAGCCCAAAATTTTAATACGTGTTTTATACCGTAAGTTTTTTAAATTTTCTATAAAAGGATTTGATGAGATTAAAATTTATTATTGTACCTAACCTTACATAACCTTATAATTGAATAAATTTCGGAATTGTTGAATTAAAATGATTAGAATCTACCTTTTTAACATATAATGATTGGTATTTTTCGCTTTTATTTTGGAAATAATTCATTCAAAAGTAATTAAATTCTTAAATAAAAGACACATTTTAGGCGTAGCGGTAGTCACTTAAAAATCTTCCAATTTATATAAGAGAATATGCAGAACGATCATTTTAAGTTATAGACCGGGATATAAAGATGTTGATAAATTATACAAAAAATACGTTATTTTAGCAGTCGTCAAACACAGCCACATCTTCTTCTAAAAGTGCCTATCTTCTGGAGATGTTGGCGACCACATTGACCCATCTTATTCTATTTACGGCAGCTCGAAATAGATCAGTTGACGTTAGACCAGTCCACTTCCTAAGATTGGCCAGCCAGGATATACGTTTACGTCCAGGGCCTCTCCTGCCCTCAATCTTGCCTTGTAGAATCAACTGTAGCAGTCGGTATTTTTCATTACGCATAATGTGGCCGAAGTAAGCCAATTTTCTGTTCTTTACGGTGTTAATTATTTCTGTGTCTTTTCTTAGCCTCTGGAGAATAGTTATATTAGTTGTGTGGTGTATATATGAGACCCTCAACATACGTCGGTAGCACCACATTTCAAACGCCTCTAACCGTTTTATGGCATCTTCTGTCAGGCTCCAGCTTTCAACTCCATATAGGAGGACACTAAAGACGTAACATCTAAGAATTCTTATGCGTATATTGATACTTAAAGACAAGTTGCACAGAATCTTCCTAAGACTGTTAAAAGAGCTTCTGGCTTTTTCAATACGAGTTTTAATTTCGTAGATATGATCTCTAGGGGTGTATTGTTTACTGTAATTTGGGCGTTTATGTTGGTGTTTTTACTAATGATCATTATTTTTGTCTTCTTACAGTTTAATTTTAGGCCGTATTTGTTACATGCTTCTACAACATTATCCATGATCCTTTGGAGCCCCTGCGCACTATCTGCCAGCAATACTGTATCGTCTTCATATCTAATATTATTTATAAGTTGTCCATTTATTGCAATACCATCTTCTGATTCGTCCAAGGCCTCTCTAAAGATGTTTTGAGAGTATATGTTAAATAATGCTGGTGACAGTATGCAACCCTGTCTGACTCCTTTTTCGACTGTGAAGATTTCGGACAGTTCATTTTAGAATCGAACTGTTGCTTTTTGTTGGAGATATAAGTTTGAGACGAGTCTTATATCCTTACCATCGAGTCCTGATGTTCTTAGGATATCGATTAGTTTTTCATGTGGGACTTTATCAAATGCCTTCTCGAAATCTATGAAACATGCATACACATCGCAGTTGACTTCCCTGGCTGTCTGTATTAGAACTTGCAAACTGAAAAGTGCTTCCCTCGTTCCGAGTCCTGCTCTGAATCCAAATTGAACTTCACTCAGCTGTTCTTCTAATTTGGTGTATATGCGCGAGTGAATGATAGTAAGGAGTACTTTAAGTACATGGCTCATCAAACTAATTAATCTATGTTCTTCACATTTTCTAGCGTTGGCTTTTTTGGGAAGTGGAATGAATATTGATAATAACCAGTCTTTTGGTAAGTAACCAGTCTCGTATATGTTGTTGAATAACTTCGTATCAGCTGTAATTTGGTGTGCCTCTAATAGCTTTAAAATTTCACCATGCACCTCATCAGGTCCTGGTGATTTCCCATCTTTAATCCGCTTAATGGCCATAGTTACTTCTTCGTTTGTTATTTCTGGGCCGTAAGAATTGTCTATTTCATACGGACTTCTTGCAGCATCTTCGAATAATCCTTGCATATATTCTTTCCATCTTCTTAATTTATCTTCAATTGTAGTCAAAATCTGACCTGCTACATCTACGACTATGCCTGTATTGCGTTGTCTTCGCTATTGCTGTAGTGTTTCAATTTCTGTACATTTCTCCATCAGCCATGCTTCTTTTGCCCCTTTTATTTCCCTTAGTATACTCTTATGCAGCTTTTTGTATTCATTGTCATTTCTACCTTTTAATTTCCTTCGCTCTTCCATCATCTGCAATATTTTATCTGTCATCCATTCTTGCTTCTTTTCTCTTTTTGATTTAAGATATTCATGCGAAAGTGTGTTAATAGATGTCTTCATTTCGTTCCATTGTTCTTCTATGCCACTAGGAGCGTCTTCAACTATTTTCGCAAAATTCTTAGTAATCTCTGTTTTTACTTTTTCCTGGATGTTATTTTCCTTCAGTAGTTTTATATCTATCTTGGGTCTTATTTTCTTATGAATTATTTTTAGTCGTATGTTGATATTTGCAACTAACAGACTATGATCTGAGAAGACATCGGCGCCTGGATATGTTTTGGTTGAGGTGACAGAATTTCTAAACCTTTTGCTTATGTTGATAAAATCAATTTGGTTTCTTATGATTTTCCCTGGGGTATCACCGGGTGCTTTCCATGTATAAAGCCTTCTTGGATGTAATTTAAAAAATGTGTTCATTACAACCATATCCGTCTCTTGGCAGAATTGTATCAGCCTTTCTCCTCTTTCGTTTCTTGTGCCAAGACCATATAACCCCACAACATTCTCGACCGTACCTTGTCCTATTTTGGCGTTGAAATCGCCCATGATGATAGTTAGCTAATGTTTTTGCAGTTGATTCGGATGTCGGTGCGTAGACCTGAATGATATTTATATTAGAGGGACTTGAATTAATCTTCAATAGCATAACTCTGTCTGATATGGGCGTAAATCCTATTACTGCTTTGGCTATTTCCCTTTTTACTATCATCGCTACGCCATTTCTGTTTCTTGTTGTGTCATCTCCCGAATAATAGATATGGTGTTCACCTATAATTTTTATGCCAGAATTTGGCCATCGAACTTCACTGCATCCTAAAATATCTATGTTTAGGCAAGTCATTTCTTGAATAATATTTGCTTCCTTGCCTGCTTGATACATGCTTCGAATGTTCCATGTACCGATCTTTTTCACTTTTGGGACATTATTGGCTGATGAATACAGCCACATACGAAGTGAAAACTCAATCTAGGATGTGTATTTCGAAGTGCCAAGTTAAATTCAGGGATTATAACAAGAACTGACAGGGGTGTCTGATGGAATTTAAGCAGCTTTGAATGTTTCACTATTATCCTGGAATACCACTGAAGATTTTGGTCAGGACTTCAGGTATTACAGGATTGTTTTGGAATGGTTCATGGATTGGGAGTACTTCAGAGCAGTCTGAAGTGTTTCAGGGTTTTAGGCCAACCTGGACCGTCGTTGGTGTTAGTGTGGTTAGTTGGTGATCGACTCCGGACATTTTCTCTCAGGATTTGTATCTAAAGATTATCTTCACTGGTTCCTAAGTAGGTCCGCGTGTCTCTGAACTCAGTAGTTCTCAGTTAGGTCGCTTATTATAGTGAACTGACGAAGGCAGATGTTTACAAGAACTTGGAGCTCATTTTTAGATGACGTTACATTCAAAAAGTGTCAATTTCCATCATCAATGGTGGTACAGCCATTAGAAGATCTCGACTTCCTTTCTTGGGCCAAATGATTAAGTTTTGTACCCGGGTTTTTCAATTTCTAGCAGCTGCATCTTGCTTACTTACTTACTTACTTACTCCGTGGCGTTACAATCCTTCGTGGGTTTTAGCCGACTCGACAACATGCCTCCACTGTTCTCTGTCTTGAGCAACCTCCATCCAATGCTCCACGCCCATAGACGCCCATAGTGTTCAGGTCTTCTGTGCTGCTGCATCTTGCGACAATAATTTTAAATGTTCCTGTTAATTATTGCCACTGTCACAAATGATAACTGAATAGAACGATTTTTACTACTACTTCAACATGTTAACCTCAATGTGAGCCATCTCCTAAGGCAGCACAGATATGGAGCGAAGATTTACCACCCTTGAGAATGCCATTCGGGTGATACAAGTCATTGGACCGAATAGGATTAATTCATGTAATGAGGAATCACTCCATCCTGTCCCAATGTTCCAGACTATCCGCCCCACCCCCGATAGCACTCTGATGCGATATAGGGGCTCTCTAACAGCAAAGTGCTTATCGTGTGGGATTCTTCCATACTCGAAATCCTACCCGGAAGAATGCAGGCCAGCGTGAGGCGCTGTATTCTCGCTGTCTCTAGTGACTTATCTTCGATCTATATTGCTTGCTCTGGCCTCGATTCTCCACTTTAGCCTACGTCCAGTTCGGTGACTCGGCGCTCGAGGATGTGGGCCCATCTTTTATGTTTTTTGGGGTTTTTTTTAGTATTTTTTGTAGCTTGCGCCTTTTGTTAGTGTTTTATTAATTTTTTTTTTGGTGGCTGAATCTGTTTTTTGTGTTTTTTGAAGGTTGTCATCTTGGTACGCGCGTTGTCTTCTTTTGATAGAGCTACGATTATCTAGACTTTCTTATATGTTTCTAATATTTGCTGTTTGGGTCTTCTGTGCTTCCATCTATGGTACACATCATATCTTAATATGACTCACAGGTTTGGGTGGTCTTCTAGAGCATCGAATTTTGTTCTGGATTTTCCACCGTCATCTCCAGTACCCTTATTTGTTATAGGTCTCTGACTAGGAACCGCTCAGCGACGTATCTGGACACGTTTGCAGCTTCTCTAAGGGGCAGTTGTTGTGTGCTGCTTGAATCTTCTTTTTGTTGCTATGACCTGTATGCTTGTTTATCGGTCTTAATTTTGTTTTCCTAGCTAATTTGCTTCTTCTTCCTGCGAGTCCTCTTATTGCTGTTCTGGTCGTTGCTGTTTTCTGGACTGTCGAGGTAACATGTAATGTGAATGTTAGAGCTTGGTCCATTGTGACTCCTAGGTGTTTGGTCATTCGATGGGTCTATGTTGCACTGTTAGCCGTTGGATACAATTTTCCATTGGATATTCCATTCTTCTATCGTATTCAGTGCCGACCGTAGATTTCTTACATCTATATCCAAGTTTCAGAGTTTTGCCGCGATTGCGGTGTCGTCTGCGTAGAGACTGATTAGTGTTCCGGGTGTTCTTGGAACGTCTGCTGTATATATACTATACAGGAGGAGTTATAAGACTGTCCCCTGCGGTACTCCAGCTTCCGAGATTCCGTGTTCAGGTATAACTGGTCCTATGTGAGCGGCCGTAGTGACACGGCATAATCGCTGGCCTCATACGCCAGTGCACGTGGGTTCGAGCCCTGCGAAAGACATCCAATTTTTCATTTCTAAAAATGATACGAGCCGTCTCACCGTGACTCGGAGAGCACGTTAAGCCGTCGGTCCCCTGGGCTAGTGTACATCGACACTAGTTACTTGAAACAGGGTTAAAGATGTAAATGGCGCCGGAACAATCCGAAAGGATCTCCCCGGCAAAAATGCCATAAGATATTATTATTATTATTACTGGTCCTATCTTGACCCTGAACTTCCGGTCGCTTAAGTACGAGGAGATGAGTTTCATCATGACCCCGCTGTATCTATAATCTCTCATATTGTATCAGTCCTTCAACACAGCGGTAGCTAATACCTTGCAGATACGCTACTGAAACGATCGACTTTTAGGATATCAAAAATGCTATAGAGCGTTTCACTAAGAACGGAACGTTGCTTAGATAGGGCAATGTATTTCTTATGGACTATAAAAGCTCGCCGATGCCATGCCGTACTGATTGGCAGTCAAGTAGCTACCCGTGTCCGAGAGGTTTGGCAACACTGATCTCCATAAGCTCAACGTTCCGTTCTTAACGTGAAACAAAGTATAGAAAACAAAAATGTCTAATTTGTCTCATCAGTTTTAGAAGAAAATAAGGTTTATTACTGTTCTAAGAGATCATTCTGTATATTATGGCTTCTTCTGAACCTTATACCATGCTTAGCTTGTACAGTTACGAATAATTAAACAACAGTATATCTCTAGCAAGTGCGTTAAAGTAAAAACCTTAGAAGGAGGTGCCTCCTTTTTGAATCTCACTAAGCATTACTATAGTTTAAGGTAGTAATGAATCGATAAGACAAAAAACGTCTTGTTTGACAAGATTTTTGAGGAATAATGTGAAAATGTGATTTTTCTCTATAAAGTTTAGTCACGCTGTTTTCAAGCGGTGGTGCAACACTTGTAATTGTTTTTGTTTTTCGTTTACCATTAGTTTTTGTTTTAAAACCGTTGTTGACTCGACAAACATGTTTATAAATTGGCGAGAATGATACACCAGGGTAGGATTAGACGAAATTTTAAATTAGTCCAATTTAGGTAGAAATTAATACATTTTGGTAGGTGTTAAAGAAAATAAATTAGATTTTTTAATTATGATCATTTAGTACTTCTTCGTTTAGTGCGTCTATCAAAGAGGGGGGATTTTAGTGATGAACGACGCCATCAAAATGAAAATAAAGTTTCAATTATCGTTGAAGATGATTATATTTTCAAAACAACTTCGCTTGTCCCTTTTCCGCCATCCATTTAGCTACATTCTTTTTTGTAAGCATGAAGATATAAATATTTTATGCATACAATGATTACAAATCATTTGGAAACGTTTATTTCCAGCGATCAGAGTGGTAAAATATGGAGAAAAAAGGCAAAACATCTGAATACTAAATTCTAAGAAAGAATATGTATCATATGTGCATATAAGGCCAAGTAGGTTGTTCCTACTATCCTAGATTCCGACATCCTGCTTTTGTGTTGATTCCACTCTTCTTTTCTGTTCTTTAGCAAGGTATTTGTCTATCCCACATATGCGTCTGATTTCCTCTCTTCTTACCCTGTCCTGTAGTAATTTTTCCAGCAATCCTTCTTAAGATCTTCATGTCGTTGGTGTCCAGATGTCTTTGTGTTTTGCTTGTGTCTATTTGCCTTATCACAAAAACTGCATCGTTACATGATCATCCCCTTCTAAATCATTGTTGTTTATCTGATATAATATGGGGGTATGCCTGCCATTATTTTCTCCATTAGTATTTTTTTTACTGTTAAACCTAGTAGTAAACGTACTTATTAAATTATGTGCTTTAAATTATTTGAAGATCGGTGTGGATTATGTTTTCCTTATCTCGTTTTACAAAATATTTTTACTACAGTTGACTAGAAGAAGATTGTTGGCTCCTAATGCTTTTGACTATTTTCGGTGATAAGTTAATTGCGGTGTTATGTTAAATATTTATCAAAAACAGTTTTAGACGCACGTTATTTACATTGAAACTGCCTAAGGGTACTGCGTAGTGCTTTACATAATCAATATTGGGTCTTGTTTATGTAACCTTAAATGATAAAAAAGATTAAGGCTTTAATTCGTTATGCACACGACACTAATGATTTTGCAACCAAAAAAATACGAAAAACGAAGTGATAATTTGATTTCGTTGAACAGGTTTTACAAAAAATGTCTTCCTTAATTTTTTATAAAAATTGTTTATTATTTGGAAAAGGATATGAAATTCTTTACTTTGAAACTATAATTATAGAGATGATAAACTAAGTAAAATATATCTTGAAAATAGAATGTCAATCAGTTAAGAAAAAACTTGTAAGAAAGATCTAGGACCTAGGATAAAGTAATGTAGAAAAAACTAGCTGTTTGGAAATTAAATATTCCAAATTAAATGATTAAAAAATATATTTTTAATGGCCAATAATAATTTGTACATCACACCACATTATCAACATCACAGCAATTTATCCCCCCAAATAAAAGGGATTAAAAAATAGATAAAATTTGAACCTTGGAAAAAATGTTGGTGTCGAACGTATGAAAACAATCCAAATGCAAGATATACTATTGAAAATATATTGGAGAATCACATCTAATGTGGTTGAAATAGGAGAGAAATTCAGCCGGAGAGGTGTTTAAGAGATACATATATACTATGGTCATGATTATGGTAGATCGGGACAGGGCGCATTATGAGCCCTTCGGACACTTAGATCTTCTAAGCCGGGTCCTTTGTATCATCCTTATCATCCTGGCTAGGACCATAAGGACCTAGTCTTCGGCGTTTCTTCAGCCTACAATATTCCGGTCTCCCAGATTCCAGGCTGATAGAATTAGCAGAGGCACTAAATATGAGCTCTTTCTGCCGATCCGAACGTCAAATCCTTTAGTAAACCTGGCCTATCTAACTTTCTGATCATATATCTTACATCATACTCGTAATCAGCTAATATGACCTGGACGTCAGCAAAGTGAAAAGTTTATCGTCATTGATATGGGGAAATACATTCTTATTTTCTAATCTTATTCTTATTTTTTTACTTCTCAGAATATATCTCTTAGTTCACACTGACCCAGATATTCCACCTCCATAATCTTGTTGGTTGTTTATCAAGGAATATTCACCACTATATTGCACTGTATTTTGAAGCACAATTCGATATAATTTTAAATTTGCAACTCTTGAAGTATTATTGGAGATTAAAAAAATGCAGAAAGTCCAACCCGATTTCGTTGCTCTCGCACTTATTTTCTCAGTTTTTGACAGAACTTCACCACCCTTATTAACTATTGTTCAATCAACATTTCTTAATTCTTCTTCTTGTGGTGTTATCTCCTTTAGTGGAGGTTAGCGATTACATTGGCAAAGCTGTCTCTGTCCAATGCGTTAAGTGTCCAAAGATGTTGAATCATGCCCGGTCCTTTATCAATTCTTCTTGAAATAATTTAAATATTTCCAACAACCATTTCTCTTTTTGTTTCGGAACTGCGACAACGGTTCTCTGATCTCTTACATCTCGATTGTGTCCAATTATTATTATATCAAAATTTTAACAAAAAGTAATATAAAAACTACACTTGGGAGCAAAAAATCGACTCACTCGATGAGTTATACACGTTGATGTCTCCAATTCCCTAAACCTGTTGTCCGATTTGAGTGATTTTTTAGTATGTTATAGCCTTAGTATTTAAGAAAATCAGTCTAATAATATTGTTGCTAGGCAGGTAAATTGTCATTGTATTCCGGGTGTACCAATCAAACTGTGTTTTTTCCTTAACCTTCGGATGACCAAGGGGGTAAATTTGGACCCCAGCGTTTTTTTTTTAATAAATTCAAAAGTATTTTCAATTTTTAACTCATTTTTTTTATTTGCCTTTAATATCATTCTAGATATCCTCATATTTTGAAATAAAAAAAATTCCCTATGTTTTAAGAATAAAAAATATATTCTGAAGTTGATGTTTAGTAAAATACCGTCTATTATGTGGAATTCCAAGTAGTTCTACACTGCGCGTTATCAAAATCTATTTTTAGACTGTGGTGCCTGTTATGTACGAATCATGACATTCCTGTCCGCTACAGTTAGTCATTATTATTATTTCCTGGCGTATATTATTATAGTTTCTTAGTATTTTGTGTACATATAAGATATGGCCCGCAAATATCTTACTGAGACTGAGTTACAGGAAATTGTTACTGCTAGCGATTTTTATGATGATATAGAAGATGAAATAGTATCAGAAAACGAGGATGTATTGTTAGATGAAGATTTAAATGCTGAAAACATTACCTGGGGTCATTTTTTACCCCCGTTGGTCATCCGTGTAACAAAAAAAGGTTGGTCATCGGAAGGTTAAAGTTCGGAACACCCCGTGAAATATTCTAGCATATATAAAATATTTAAATTATAAATAAATTGTAGCCTTAGGGTTTCTTACCATTTTGTTTTTTGATTCATTCGCCTATGTTCGATAATAATAGAGATATGTACTTTTATATTACAAATGAGGTATGCTATTTGGTCGTGATCAATATCATTCCAAATCTCGAGAGCTACTATCTCTACCTCTTGTAAGGTTCTAGGAGGTGGCAAACGCTGTCGTAGTCTTCTGCCAATTATGTCCCATAATTGTTCGATCGGGTTAAGATCTGGACTAGGCGATGGACAATTCGAAGTCCGAAGATATACCTGTTGTAAATATTCGGTTACAGTTGGTGAATGTGAGGTCTTTCATTATCGTGCATTAACAAAAAATTGTTACCAATATAAGGAGCCGATAGCATGGTGGCTAACTCCTTCGCTATGAATATCACTACTTGAACACACTCGTCTCAGGTCAAATTTCTTGTAGCGCGTTCCATTTCCACCAAACAACAAAAAAAAACAACGGACTTCATTGAAACTTTAAATAATAAATCTACTAATTTTCACAATAAACCAGACACTTTTTGACTGTTAACAATTTGATATCCATTAAATTATTAATGTCTCATGTCCTACTTTAGTCTTGTTTATTAAACTAAGCAGAAAATGAGGATTTATTGATGAAAAACGTGGCTAGTTGTTAACGTAGGTAACTTTTTTATTATCCAACATAAGCAAATCAATCAAAAAAAAATGTTAATAAAGCCTAAGTCTACAATTGAGTTTGAATTTCAATATTTTATATATGTTAGAATATTCCACAAGGTGTTCCGAACTTTAAGGAAAAAACACAGTATGATTGTTACACCCGGTATAAAAAGCCATTTACCTGCCTAGCAACATTGTTATTACAGCGACATTGTTAAAGAATAAGGCTATAACGTACTAAAAAATCACTCTAATTGGACAACAGGTTTAGGAAATTAGAGACATCTAACGTGTACAATTCATCGAGTGAATCGATTTTTTTGCTCCCAAGTGTAGTAGGTACCAAACTGCGTCAATTTTGTCTATGGCAAGCTTTAGACTACCTTTTTAGCGCCATCCTTGGAAACACAGCCTTAAGCGGCCACTCACTATCAGGTACACCTGTCTGGACCTCGATTTTTGATCCTTTGCTTCGTTATCGAACGCATTCGCTTCGTAGGTATCTGTTTAGTGTACAGATAGCGAATGATCGATAACGAAGCGAAGGGTCAAAAATCGAGGTCCAGGTGTACCTGATAGAGTGTGCGGGAATAACTAACCCTCATATGACCTAAAAGCACACTAAACTCCACACACTACCTGATAGTGAGTGACCGGCCTTAGTTTTCATAAAAAAGCACTAATATTACAGTAAACAGTAAACGTTTAAAGAAATGGTTTTAGAAAATATGTTTCACCAAAATTTCGTCTTGTTTGATAGGTATTAAAAAAATTACCGGGATACAAAGAATTGTAGGATTTACGTAAAGTAACGTAGTTGGTGTATTATGCTCGTCAATTTTTCGGTCGAATATTTTGCTACGCTGAAAAAGAGTAAAGTTCTAGTCGCAAGTACTGTTATTTTTTTAAACCGGTACTTGATGAATTCTAGTCAAGTAGTTCTACAGAAAAAAATATTAAAGAAGTTAATACTCTGTAAAATAATGATATTGCAAAAATACTAGCTATAAAAAATTGTACTGTAACTCGTTATTAATTTCTAGACTGCTGAAAAATTGTTCTTATTATTTTTTTGTTTTACATTTTTTTGTTTCATTACTAGTGCATTATAAATTATTATAGTTACAATTGAATCAAATAAAAATCTTTTATTTATGAATATATGTCTGTTTTTATAACTATCGATTTATTGATGAACCAATATGAACCCATAAAACCCATTCACACAATGGAAAAGAAAATTAGTTTCTATAAGTTTTACTTGTATGAAATGGAAAAGACGACTCTGTAGATGCACAAATGTAGAGGTCAAAACAATATATTGTAGCGTGATTAGTGTAATTACTTCTAATTACAATAAAACTAGCGGTTCGTAATTTATATACGACTTTATTTTTTATTTATACAAGTTTACTTTACAAACTTTAGCTTAAGACTAACTCCATTTACAAATATGTCCTATTTATATATGCGATACAGATATTCCAGAAATATCTATATATCTCCAGCTATGTCCATGTGACCGCTTGCACGTCATCGTCGCTGCATCGGCGTATCTCGAAACATCGATAGTGTTCTGTCTGTCCGGAGACGGGAGCTGGTATACGAGGGTAGGTCAATAATTATTTTGTTACACTGCTCCCCTCTTAAGATCTGAGCGTCCCGATCAGCAACTCTAGATGGCCCAGGATGGCGGAATCTACAGGATTCTCCAGCTCTGCATACACCCCTAGAAAAGAAGTAACAGTCTACTGTCTTTGAAGGGTATGACATCTTCGGGTTCATGCAACACACAGTAATCCGTACGCCAGTTTCTCTGAAGATCACTTCCAGCATGCTTCTCACAATCTTCCAATCCAGATTTTCTACTGCATGGCCAATTTTTGGTAAAGCCAAATCTTTGATGTCATAATTACAGACCATTTTCTTCAAATTAGTTAGAGCACGCCATATGTTCTCGTAGCTTGGCGTGTCCGTATAAGACTTCCTGGTCACTATATACAGCAAAGATCGAGGACCATCTTCCAATCGCAATACTCTTCCAATTTTAGGTTGTTGATTCCTTAACTCGTCCAGGCGGCCGAACTTTCTATTGAATACGGACGAGATTCCTTTAGTCATCTCGAGGTCTTGTGCAACACAGTGGGCTAGAGAGACGTTTTCTGGAACACCAAACAGATCTTGCTGAACTTCTGTGGTCACGCCGAATCTAGCACTCTTTCTTTCTGCGTAATTTGACATAAATTGATTAAAACTTGGCTGTGCGACATCTTTCATCTCCTGTTGGAGGACTCGTGCTTCTTCTGTTTCATTTGAGCCAGCATATGGTGCAAGACGATTTATGTGAATAACTTTTGGTTTACCGTTTGGCAACTTCTTAATTCTATATATTACGTCATTTATTTTCTTCTTAACTTCATACGGACCTTCCCATTGTCTTTGCAGTTTAGGACACAAGCCTCGACGACGTTGCGGATTATAAAGCCAGACAAGATCACCTACTTCGAAGCTTTCATTCTTGCATCGAGAATCATATTGATCTTTCATTCTGTCACTGGCTATCTGGATGTGTTGTCGGGCAAGTTCATGAATGTTGTTCATTCGTAATTTCAGGCGGTCAACGTAGTCTTCGCCTGCAACATGTTCCTCGGAAGGTCCGCAGCCAAACTCTAGGTCGCAGGGCAACCGAACTTCACGACCCAACATCAGGCAGGTTGGTGTTTGACCTGTAGTTTCATTTACGGCCGAGCGGTAGGCCATCAGGAATAAATGAATGTGTTGGTCCCAATCTCGCTGATGTTCAGATACAACTTTGGACAAGTGTTTACCCATCGTTCGTTCATCCTCTCGACCATCCCATCTGATTGAGGATGCAGGGGTGTTGTTCTGGTCTTATTGGCACCAATCAATTTACAAACGTTTTGGAAAAGAGCTGACTCAAAGTTTCGCCCTTGGTCGGAGTGGATCTCCAAGGGAACACCAAATCGGCTAAAGAATTCTTTAACAAGTACCTCTGCAACGGTAGCAGCTTCTTGATTTGGTAATGCATAGGCCTCAGTCCATTTTGTAAAATAATCCATGGCTACCAGGATGTAGTTATTTCCAGCATCGGTTTCTGGAAATGGACCTGCAATGTCGATAGCTACTCTTTCCATAGGACTTCCAACATTGTACTGTCTCATGGGTGCTCTCTTTTTACCAACCGGACCATTACCGGATGCACACGGTTCACATTTTCGGCACCATCTCCTTACATCATCTTTACAGTTCACCCAATAGAACCGTTCTCGAACCTTTTGCAGAGTCTTCGTAATACCAAAGTGTCCACCTGATGTACCGTCATGCAACTGACGCAATACTTCTGACACTTTACTTTTAGGTACAATTAACTGAAGCTTAGATTCTGTACCATCATCGTTCTCAAAGGTTCTGTACAGAAGATCATCTTTTAGTACCAGGCAATTCCATTGGCTCCAGTAGGCCTTGACTTCTGGACTACATGCACTAATGTTCTGCCAACTAGGTCTCTCACCTTGCCGCATCCAATCCAATACTCTTTTTATACATGGATCATCTTCTTGGGCGTCTTGTAACTGTTGGGGCTGCCATTGCTCATTAATTACGGTGGTTCGTCTCACGGGGCAAAATCGTTCCTCTAATTTGGCACAGTGATTACAATTCGCACTGCATGGTCGTCTCGAAAGGGCATCAGCATTTGAGTGAACTCTTCCGGCCCTGTGTTCTATCTCGTAATCATATTCTTGTAATCGTTCTAACCATCTTGCCATCTGGCCCTCTGGATTACGGAATTGTATGAGCCATTTTAGAGCAGCGTGATCGGTGCGAAGAAGGAACTTTCTGCCATACAAGTATTTATGGAAATGTTCGCAAGCCTTCACTACACCCAGCAGTTCTCTTCTGGTAACGCAATAGTTTCTTTCCGGTTTTGACAGGACTTTGCTGAAATAAGCGATGACTTTTTCCTGTCCGTCCTGGATTTGGGAGAGAACAGCTCCTATAGCACTGTTGCTAGCATCGGTATCCAAAACAAATTTTCCTGCCTGTCCCGGGTAGCTTAATATCGGTGCACTGATCAGAGCCATTTGTAGTTGTTCGAAAGCTTTTTGGCACTCTTCACTCCATGTATATTCTTTGCCCTCCTCCGTCAACTTTGTTAGGGGCTTGGAGATATTGGCAAATCCTTTGACAAATCGTCGGTAATATGTACATAGGCCAAGGAAACTTCTAATTTCATGTTTATCTTTTGGTACTGGCCAATCTTTAATTGCTTCAATCTTTTCGGGATCAGCTGTTACACCATTACTCGATACAATATGTCCCAAATACTTAACTTCTCGTCGAAACATGTGACATTTCTTCGGACTTAACTTCAAGTTCGCTGCCCTCAATCGTTGAAAGACTTCTATTAGATTCTTGGCATGTTCATCAAAGGACCTTCCAACCACAATTACATCATCCAAGTAAACCAGGCATGTTTTCCATGTTAGACCTCTTAAAACTGCCTCCATTAATCTTTCAAATGTGGCAGGGGCATTACATAAACCAAACGGCATAGCCGTAAACTGCCAAAGCCCTGATCCTATCGAAAATGCGGTTTTCTCCCGATCGGCTGGCTCCATGTCTACTTGCCAATATCCACTTTTTAAATCGAGTGTGGAAAACCAACGAGAACCGGAGAGAGTATCCAATGTATCGTCTATTCTGGGCAAAGGATAACTATCTTTTTTTGTTACCGCATTGAGCTGGCGGTAGTCGATACAAAAACGCGTTGAACCATCTTTCTTCTTTACCAGAACTACTGGTGATGTCCATGGACTGTTCGATGGTTCAATTACCCCTTGTTTGTCCATATCCTTGATAATCTCTTCGGCTTCATCTCTTTTCGCAAATGGAAGTCGTCTAGGCCGTTGTCTGATTGGCTGAGCGTCTCCGGTATTTATTTTATGCGTTACTATGCTTGTTTTGCCCTTATCCTTCTTATCAATAGCAAAAACATCTTGATACTCTATCAGCATAGACCTTACTTTTTCCGTTCGTTCATAGTCAAGGTCTTGGCATCTTTCAATGATCATCTCGACAAGGTCTTTTGGATACTTTGACTTTGATGATTTCTCATTGGTATTCATAGAGCAAATTGAAGCCACGGGAACACACTGTCCGATCAAAGCTCCTCTACTTAACTTAATAGCAGTTTCCCTTAAATTCATAACTCTTACAGGGATGACATCTCGAACTTTTACCAAAGTTTTCGCCGTTAGGAACTCGACATTTTCTACATCTTCGACCATCCTTAAACTTCCCTCTCGGCAGTGTCCATCAAGCATGGTCATCAGAATTTTCTCACTATTACCGGGTATGGTTACGTCGCATGTAGTTAGTAAGCGGATGACATCTTCTTTGTCGTCGTGAAAGGGCAACTCTTCACCGTTGATCCTGAGAACTCCATTTTGAACATCCAATATTGCCCCCACTTTTCGTAGTACGTCCATCCCCAATATGAACTCGTCGGAGATCTCGGCAATTAATACTTGATGTTCAACTGTGGTCTGGCCAATGGATACTGACATATTAGCCTCGCGATATGTATTAATTAGCTCACCAGTCGCTGTTCTAAGCTTTACTGTTGCAGGTGATAATTTATTATGGTCTCGTACTACATCTGGACGTGCGATAGTTCTCGTTGCACCTGTATCCACCAAAAATGATCTACATCTATTACTGATACGACCTTCGATGTATAAGTTGTGGATTCCACCGGAGGACGTAAGGTTGACAGTTACTATGGGGGCTCTAGTTCTCGAGGTCGGCAGTTGCCCCTTGGTGTCGACCCGCTCTAGTTTTCCGACGGCTGTACGATCTTCTTACAATTACGACGAATGTGGCCTACGTCTCCACAATTCCAACATCTAGGCTCGCGTCTCTTTGGCATCTGATTACTTAATACTCTCCGTATCATTTCCTCCAGACGTTCATCGTTGTGTTCGTCACTTTCTTCAATGGTTCTTACTCTATGGCCTCGTGAAGTTTGACTAGCCGTTTCGTGTTCCAATGCAATAGCAAGTGCTTCATCTAAAACTTTCGGTCTTGCTAGTCGTAAAGCTTTCTGTAGTTCATTATCTTTCAGCCCATTGACGAAGGTATCTACTGCAATTTCTTCTAAAACGCTGTCTGGCACCTCTGGATAAGCCAACCGCACCACACGAGCCACATCTGCTTCAAATTCTTGCAGATTCTCACTTGCTCGTTGACTTCTACTTCGCAGTTGTGCTTTGTATACTTGTTGTAGATGGGCATCTCCATAGCGTTTTTCTAGACGAGTGAACAAGGTCTGGTAACATTTTTCTTGACCCTTAGGAATTGATCTTAATATATCTGCAGCATCACCTCGCAAAGCAGCAGTCAAGGAAACAGCCTTTTCTTGTTCGGTCCAATGGTTGGCGGTCGCAATAGCTTCGAATTGTCTAAGGTATATGGACCAAGAGGACTTCCCATCGAATGGTGGTAATTTAAATCTCATATGATGCGATGTTTCGTCTCTCGGTGTTTCATCCTTCACTACAAGATCTAAAGCTACTGCATTAACTGATGGTTGTACTTTTGTATCAGTTATCATGCTCTCTAGTTGTTTGATCTTCTCTTCTAGCATTTCTTTATTGTCGTCTACACTTTTCTGTATCTTATCGAATGTTCTGGAAACTTCTTCAAATTTCTCGTCGGTCTGTCTACAAACGTCTTTTATTACTTGAGAAACACTTTCAAATTTCTCATCGATCTTTTGAGAAACACTTTCAAATTTCTCGTTGTTCTGTCTAGAAGTTTCATCGATCTTTTGAGAAGTCTCGTCGATCGTTTCAGAAACAGTTTTTAATTTCGATAAGATTACTTGTTCTGCTGACTGGAAGTGGAACGTCTCTGGGTCATCTCCGTTCTTCGTGAGGACATCCTTGAGTCGTGCTTGTAGGACTATCTTGCACCCACTGCTGTCTAATTCGTACTCTTCTAATTGTTCACGGAGCTGTTTTATGGTCAGTTCTTGTAGCAACATCTTTGGTCGGCACACACGTACTTTTCAAAATGTCTAAGTCTTTCCGAATACCGAACAATCAACGCACTTCAATTATTAACGACGAATAAAGTTCAAAAGTCTTTTAAAAGTCTTTCCGAATACCGAACAATTAACGCACTCCGATTATTCTCGACGAATAAAGTTCAAAAGTCTTTTTTTTACTTTTCATTTATTTACACCCCACACCTGACACCACTGTAGCGTGATTAGTGTAATTACTTCTAATTACAATAAAACTAGCGGTTCGTAATTTATATACGACTTTATTTTTTATTTATACAAGTTTACTTTACAAACTTTAGCTTAAGACTAACTCCATTTACAGATATGTCCTATTTATATATGCGATACAGATATTCCAGAAATATCTATATATCTCCAGCTATGTCCATGTGACCGCTTGCACGTCATCGTCGCTGCATCGGCGTATCTCGAAACATCGATAGTGTTCTGTCTGTCCGGAGACGGGAGCTGGTATACGAGGGTAGGTCAATAATTATTTTGTTACAATATGAATTTGCTTGAAAAATTCGCTTTAGATGGATATCAGAGAGAAAAATAGTAAAATGCATGAATAATCGGATTTCCAGCATCCAGTGATAAATATAAACATACATACTAAGAAATAGTACAGAGTACAGTAAAAACATAAAACTGCATACCTACTAAAAAAAGAAAGATGAAAGAAGCTTTAACCGGAAATATTTTTCTTGTGCTTGTTCTTTTATTATTTTTAATATCATGGAGTGATTCCATTTCAAACCACTCAATTTTGGATCCAAAAAACTTTTGAATCTCCGATTTCTCTGAAACTTGGTGTATAGCTTCTGTGGAACGTAAAAATAAGCTCGAGCTGAAGCATTTAAGTCCGAACAATCTTCTTCTTTTACAATGTTTTAATAGAAGGAACTCAAAAATGTCTTTGTAAGGCATTATAATAAGTTATATTTTGATTCAAAAACAAGTTTTTGATCAAATTTTAGTGTAGCAAACGTCAAAATACCGTTTTTTACATTTTCCTCCATTCCCAAAATACATCATCTTCGCTTTGGCTGAAAATTTGTCCACATTTAGCCAAAACACAGGATTTTAACTGGTTAAAAGGATTTTTATAATTTTATAATACAAAAAAAGGTATATGCAATAATATCAGGACTAATATCAGGAATATACAATTAACTAGGAAAATATCGACCTCATGACAAAAATTCTTAAAAAGGAATTGTAATAATTGTAAATACGATTTAGTTGGAACAGTTTAAGTTTCTACAATTTTTGTAGAAAAGTTTAAAATGGCGGAGATATTAAAAAACAAGTGCTATAAAACCAACCAGGTCTTACGTTCGTAGAACTGAGAAGAATGGAGAGGTGAGAATTTTGTGACACTGAGATAAATGATTAAGTGAATGATTAACAATAAAGGAGGTTGGGCTAGTGTACACAATTACATCTGTGCATTGGTCAAGAAGAACGAGAGATGTACCAACGGAAAAGGCAGGAGAGAGATATATTGTAAGTCGATGGTATCGGGAATACGGTATGATAAGAGGAGAACATGTGCGTATGGCTACTCTACATAATCGGTGATCACAGACAATCAAGCGCGAGCACCGATTGTGCAAAGGGCATACTCGTCTATAATCACAGATCACTTAACTCTCTAGATGTTTTACGCAGGTATCTCAAGGTCATCCTAAACTAAATGTCATTTGGAGTACCGATTCCTTTTTTCAGATGTCGCTATGCACTGGAGTGAAGATTTCTTCTATATCACTGAGTCTGAGTGTCACAATTTGTCATTGTCATCATTGTCAGTATGCCTTTATGTCAGTAATGTTTATCTGCTAGTGGATTATGAACATTCGATACGAATCGTATCCGCCATGTTTTCCCATAGCGCCTTACGGGAAAACATGGCGGATACGATTCGTATCGAGTGTTCGTAATCCCACCCCTGATTGTTAGCAATAATAAAAAATCCTGATTTAGATAAAATGGATTCAAATACAGTTTTTGAAACAAAACGAATGTGATTTGAAGATCAGTTTGCATTGTATCATGAAGTCATAGATTATATCCAAAGCAATTCCTAGCTTACATTTGCATGGTGAGTTCAAGTTCAACAAGTATTTGTTATTAGAGAACAAGTAACACAGTTAGTGGTGCAGGGAAGCAAATGAATGTAACACCAAGTAAGTAACCCCTACTGAAAATATATAATTAATAAAAATTATTTTACGTGAAATGAATCATGGTATAAACTATTATATTAATTTTTTGTTTTAGTTGAAAGTCCTTCAACAAGTAGAGATGCACACATGTTTCAATCATTTGAGATACCCTTTTGTAGAAGTATTTGGAAGATAATTATAATAAACTCATACAGAAGTAAAAACTTCGAGATATATTCTGGTATAAAATCGTTTATTTAAAAACTATTTAAAATGTCATGGATTGCAAAACGTTTTCGTTCTATACAGAACATCTTCAGTGCATCCTGCCGAGTAGTTTGAAACTAGCACACTGTATATAGTGTTAACCCCATCATATATGGTTTACATAATATAATATATTAAAATTTTATGACTACAAGTCGATGTTAATAGATATAGTGGAACACATGCTAAAAGGGTGCCATGGTTCCCTGCTCGAAGATGCTAGGTACTTGCCAATTCAATGGGCACAGACCAACTACTCAGCAGGATGCACTGAAGATGTTCTGTATAGAACGAAAACGTTTTGCAATCCATGACATTTTAAATAGTTTTTAAATAAACGATTTTATACCAGAATACATCTCGAAGTTTTTACTTCTGTATCAGTTTTTTAAACTATGGTATACAGCCAACTATTGGGATTTTCCCATTGATAATTATAATAATTTCATTTGTAAAGATACGATTTGTAAAAAAATATATACAAAGTGGTTTTGCTGGTATTAAATAAATAAATAAAAATACGTTGTCATGTCTTATTTTTTCCCAAATGGTATTTTGTATATTTGAAATAACTATACACATATTTTAACCTAACATTTTCTTCCACCAAAATAACATTTTGAAATTCCCGCTTGGATTAGTTCCGATACATGCGGCTTGGAGCGCTGTTTTTCATATTTAACCAAAACGTTATCGTGGAACATCTAGAGGAGGTAGGTGATCTGTGTCTATAATTTCCCATGTCCCATGATTGTCTATGATCTCCCATGGCTGTAGACGATCCGTGATTTGTCAGTTTTTGGAGACACTTTTGTTGTAATAAATATTTTAATAAGTATTTTTGTTGTAATAAATATTTATTATAAATACATAATCATTTCATTGTAAAACGAAACAAGAGCCGTCTTATTTTTCAGTTCGTACAGAAAGCATCATAAGCACCCTAACCGGTTTCAAGCCTTATTAGGTTATCATCAGAGAGTGCATATATGATTATCTCTGAACAAACTAAAAATCTGGCTGCCAGTATCGATTCACAATGACATAACATGATGATATGGATGTCGTGGCGACATAAATATTTATTAAATAATTATGAATATCCACTGGCCAGAGAAGACGAAAGAAATGTATAATGAAGTATTTGGTAAATATTTAGAGGTACGTAATTTGTAACAAGAACTGAAAGCGTGAAGGCAAAACCAAGGCAAGGGTAAGCAAAGAAAGAGACACGCATCATAAACTGTCTTCTGGTAAAATATATTGAGAACATTATTAAAGAAACGTACAAGTACTATTCAAAACGATGCGGTTCGAATTTCTCTTTTGGTCTAGTTTGTTTCTCCACCTACTCTGCCGAATTTGTAGGCATCATCGCGCCCTTAAAAAGATGCATAAGAAACCAATAACCCCCTGAAAAAAAGGCGACTGATTCAAATAAAATGGAATCAATTTATTATGCTACTTGAAACAAAAAACCTAAATGTATTTTTATT
Source organism: Diabrotica virgifera virgifera (assembly GCF_917563875.1). Lineage (NCBI taxonomy): Eukaryota > Metazoa > Arthropoda > Insecta > Coleoptera > Chrysomelidae > Diabrotica > Diabrotica virgifera. Next base: position 197,682,318 of record NC_065445.1, on the reverse strand, counting down.
TTGTGTCATCATCATTCTCTTTGCCTTATCCCTATGAGGGGTCGGCTTTCCTAATTGCATTTCTCCACACAATTCTATCTTGGATCATATCAATGTTAATCCCCTTTACCAACAAGTCCTGCCTTATCGTCTCCCCCAGGTCTTTTTTGGTCTTCCTCTCCTACTCCTTCCAGGAATCTGCACTCCAGTTATTCTTCGTATTGGGTGATTAACGTCTCGACGTTGAACATGACCAAACCATCTTAATCTATGCTCTCTCATTTTGGCATCAATTGGTGACACACCTAGACTTCCCCTAATATACTCATTTATAATTTTATCCTTCTTTGTCACTCCACTCATCCACCTAAGCATTCTCATTTCCGCCACATGCAATCGTTGTTCCTCTTTCTTTTTCACTGCCCAACATTCAGTTCCTTACATCATAGCCGATCTTATGGCTGTTTTATAGAATTTTCCCTTCAGCTTCATTAGAATTTTTCTGTCACACAACACACCACTCGCTTCTTTCCACTTCATCCATCCAGCCCTAATTCTAGTGCATGCATCTCCACCTATTTCTCCATTACTCTGTAATACCGATCGTAGGTACTTAAAACTATTGCTTTTCACAATCATTTCACCATCCAAAGATACCATTTTATTTGTAGTAACTCCATCTTTAAACGAACATTCCAAATACTCTGTTTTTGTCCTAGTAAGTTTTAAACCTTTTTCCTCCAGAGCACTGTTCCAGTTTTTGTTCTAAGTCTCTTTCACTATTTCCTATTAGCACTACATCATCAGCATACATTAGGCACCATGGAATGCTACCCTGTAGTTTTGCTGTTATCTGGTCCAAAACTCATGAGAATAAATAAGGACTAAGCACCGAGCCTTGGTGCAATCCTACTTTCACCTGAAATTTATCAGTCTCTCCCACACCTGTCCTAACACTAGTCGTTACTCCCTCATACATATCTCTTACAATCTTTAGATATTGGCCAGGGACTCCTTTCTTATTGAATGCCCACTACAGAATCTCTCGAGGAACTCTATCATATGCTTTCTCAAGATGAATGAATACCATAATATGAGCGTTGGTCTCTTTATTCCTGTATTTTTAAATCAGTTGCCTTACAATGAAAAGTTCATCTGTTGTTGATCTGCCCTGCATATAGCCAAATTGATTATCGGATATTTCGGTTTCTTCACGTATCCGTCTATCAATTACTCTCTCCCATATTTTCATGGTGTGGCTAAGTAGTTTTATAGCCCTGTAGTTTGTTCATTGTTGTCCAAAACTAATGAGAATAAATAAGTACTAAGCACCGAGCCTTGGTGCAATCCTACTTTCACCTGAAATTTATCAGTCTCTCCCACACCTGTCCTAACACTAGTCGTTACTCCCTCATACATATCTCTTACAATCTTTAGATATTGGCCAGGGACTCCTTTGTTATTGAGTGCCCACTACAGAATCTCTCGAGGAACTCTATCATATGCTTTCTCAAGATGAATGAATACCATAATATGAGCGTTGGTCTCTTTATTCCTGTATTTTTAAATCAGTTGCCTTACAATGAAAAGTTCATCTGTTGTTGATCTGCCCTGCATATAGCCAAATTGATTATCGGATATTATTCGGTTTCTTCCCGTCTATCAATTACTCTCTCCCATATTTTCATGGTGTGACTAAGTAGTTTTATGGCCCTGTAGTTTGTACATTGTTGTATGTCTCCCTTGTTTTTGTAGACAGGTACTAATATACTGCTTCTCCATTTGTCTGGCATTTGTCCAACTTCCATAATTCTATTAAATAGACCTGCTAGCCAACTTATTCCTGTCTCTCCCAATGCTCTCCATACTTCCCTAGGAATATCATCTGATCCGACTGATTTTCCTTTCGTTAGTTTTTGAAGCGCTTGAGCCACTTCCTCGTTTGTTATATTCTCGTAACGTAACCATTGCTGTTACTGTCTCCGTTAACTCCACAGGCTGTCTGTCAAATTCTTCATTTAATAAACTGTCAAAATACTTTCTCCATCTCTTTTTGACATCCTTTTCGTGAATTAGTATTTTATTATTTTCATCTCGGATACATCTAATCTGATTAAAATCTCTTGCTTTTTTGCTCTCTGTTTGGCTATTTTATATATCTTTGCTTCGCCTTCCCTGGTATCAAGTTGATCCTACAACTGCACCTACCGTATTTGTAAACTAGAGTCGTATTATTGACCCGTCTTCTTTCTATAAAGCTAAAACTGTGACAGTTTTATAGAAATTTTGCCAAATTAATGTTTGTCTAAAAGCCGAAATTATCAGTCTCTTAGCTATAACGTCAAAGCTATTTGGTCAGTAGAGAGCAACAATAGATCATAAGGATTAAGAATTTTCGATTTATGATCTTAATGTCAAGTCCCAAGCAGCTTTAGATAATATGTAATTTATTATACCAATATTTTTTTCTCCATTTGTATTTTATTATCCTAATAAATTAGTGTGATAACATATAAATTAAATTATAGGATATATTTATAAATCATGATTATAAATTCCCAGTATGTCAAATGAACTTTTGCTATTTCTAATGAATAAGCTACTAATGGGCTTTAATCGGGACTATTATCTAACATTATTTTAAAAAATACGTAAATAAGACCGGTCAAAACGGGCTTACGCGTTGGCCTTAAGAATACAGGGTAACCAGAAACTCTTCTGACAAACGAAGACCGGAGATTTCTCAGATAATTTTAAGACAATTTAACCCAATTTACCTAGTCCGAATAGGCTTCCTAAGGCAGCTAGAGCTCTTTGAAGATGGCGTCTTGTAATTAGTTTTTATAATATCCCTAGAACGCTTCTATTTAGAAAAACGAAAACTGGTGCGTCTATTTTCTAGTCCGAACAGGCTTCCAAGGCAGCTAGAGCTCTTTGAAGATGGCGTCTTGTAATTAGTTTTTATAATATCCCTAGAACGCTTCTATTTCGAAAAACGAAAACTGGTGCGTCTATTTTCTAGTCCGAACAGGCTTCCTAAGGCAGCTAGAGCTCTTTGAAGATGGCGTCTTGTAATTAGTTTTTATAATATCTCTAGAACGCTTCTATTTAGAAAAACGAAAACTGGTGCGTCTATTTTCTATTTATATTTCAGAGATTAATCGATTCCATTAATTATTAATTTCTAGTACCGGTCATAGGCCTCCATTTTGGAAAGCTTTTAACCAATTTAATTTTATCAGTCCTCACATACGGAGCAGAAACTTAATATTAGTTTAAGATGTTGGCCTGTTTTAATCATATAGCTGCATCTGGAAAAGTTTAAATTATTTGTTTATAATTCAGCATCATCATCATCAGTAGCTCGACAACCCTTTTTGGGTCCTGGCTTGTTCTAGAATTTTCCGCCATTCTGTTCTGTTCCTTGCTTTGTTCTTCCAGTGGATAATCTCAAGTGTTTTCAGATCTTGTTCGACTTGTTCCATGTATCTAAGTTTGGGTCTTCCCTTTGACCTTCTCACTTTTGGTGTTTTCGGTCTCCAACAATCCTCTCAACATGGCCCATCCAGCGCAGACGTCCGATCTTTATGGATGTTATGACGTCGGGTTCGTTGTATGCTGCGTATAATTTAAAATTATATCTTCTGCGCCATACGTCATTTTCGTTCACCCCCTTATATACAGGGTGAACCACGCTCAACGGGACGGAGCCTACCGGGGAAACGGCTAAAGATATTAAAAATTTCTTCAGTAGGAACACGTAGGTCAGTACGGCTACAAATTAAAATTTGTGAAATATATACAGGGTGTCCCAATTTAGCGTAATGATATAAAGTTAAATATTTTTAAATGGAACAACCTATATTTCACTTTAATTTTGAATTCTACTGAACAAAATAATGTTATTTTATTCAACATTGCCTATACCTATTCTTGACAGATTTCGATTTATTTGGGTTTTTCTGAAAATGTACTATTCGCGAAATTAATTAATTACACATTATCGCATGGATTTTAATTAACGTCTTTTTGTCACTTAATTGTCAACTGTCCATGCTTTACATCAGAATATTTACCATTTGAAACTAATCTACAGAGTGTTCGCAATCTGAAGTGTCAATGCTGTACAATATTTTGTATAATTACTTTCTTAACTTAAATGGGACACTTTGTATTTTACTTTAATTTTGAATTCTAATCAAAAAAATAATATTACTTTATTAAACAATCCCTATACCTATCTTCGATAATTTTCGATTTATTTGCGTTTTTTTGAAAAATTTTCTTGAAATTAATTAATTACACATTATTACATAAAGTTAAACAAAACACACTGATAAAAAATAATTTACATTAAATGTTCAAAATGGTGTCAATTTTCTTCACTACATAACCTCACTCTGTGTTCAAAATTTTGTTTTACTTTTCTTAACATTTCTGGAGTAACTGTTGCAAACGCATTACGAATACGCGTTTTCATGTCTTCCGCGGTTGTAGGTGGAGTTTGATAAACCAAACTTTTAATATATCCCCCAACAAAAAGTACATTGATGTTAACCCAGGTGATCTAGGAGGCCAATTGACAGCACCACCCCTACCTATCCACTTTCCGGGAAATTTTCTGTCTAAATATTCTCTAACATTATGCGTGTAATGTGCTGGAGCACCGTCTAGCTGCAGAAACATTGTTCTTCTAATATTTAAAGGGATATTTTGCAAAAGTATGACTGTATGACTGCAAAAGTGTAACTGATTGATTAACTTCTAATTCGGTATTTTCATCTTCAGTTATGGGATTTATCAATTTTCGTTTAGTATAAACAACACTGCCAGTTTCACGAAACCTTGTTAAGACTCTTTCAAATACTTCTTTACGAGGATGACGTTTTAAGGGAAATCTCTCAGCATAGACTCTTGATGCTAACAAACTGTTTTGATCACATTCACCATGTATTAAAATCATATTTACTCGGTCTTCAATTGAATAATCTGCCATTTCTATTTATAGGGCTTTTCATCGATTGTCATTTGTTTCGAGCTTCTGTCAAATGTTGTATAATCTGTGTATAATATTAATATACACGGATTATACGACATATGACAGAAGCTCGAAACAAATGACTGTGAATGAAAAGCCCTATTGAAAGCAATACAGTTAATAGTGTGACTATTAGTTTGACAGCTAGGTACCTTTTGTTTTTTCATGGCATTCTTTATAATGTATAATGAGCTATGTAATTAACGACATTTAATGTTCCAGGTAACATAATGCAAATAGATCTGAAGATACTAGATATATATAAAATTTTATAATATTTTGATTATAATAATTGTTACAGCATTCAAATATAGGGTATTTTGTTTAAGTTAGAACTTTATGTATTACCTAATAAAGTAGGTATAATTAATTAAATTCTAGAATAGTGCATTTTCAATAAAATGCAAATAAATCGAAAATTATCAAAGATAGGTATAGGGATTGTTTAATAAAGTAATATTATTATTTTGATTAGAATTCAAAATTAAAGTAAAATACAGTCCCATTTAAGTTAAGAAAGTAATTATACAAAATATTGTACAGCATTGACACTTCAGATTGCGAACACTCTGTAGATTAGTTTCAAATGGTAATTATTCTGATGTAAAGCATGGACAGTTGACAATTAACTGACAAAAAGACGTTAATTAAAATTCATGCGATAATGTTCAATTAATTAATTTCGCGAATAGTACATTTTCAGAAAAACCCACATAAATCGAAATCTATCAAAAATAGGTATAGGGAATGTTAAATAAAATAACATTATTTTGTTCAGTAGAATTCAAAATTAAAATAAAATATAGGTTGTTCCATTTAAAAATATATAACTTTATATCATTACGCTAAATTTGGACACCCTGTATATATTTCACAAATTTTAATTTGTAGCCGGTACTGACCTACGTATTCCTACGGAAGGAATTTTTAATATCTTTAGCCGTTTCCCCGGTAGGCTCCGTCCCGTTGAGCGTGGCTCACCCTGTATATATTTGTCTAAGGATTTTTCGTTCAAACGGACCTAATAAGTTCTCATCGCTTTTCGACAGTGCCCATGTCTCTGATTCATATATAAGGACCGGTTTTATCATAGTTTGGTATATTTTGCATTTGGTTTTTCTCGTGATGTTGTTAGATCTTAGATGTTTAATGAGTCCATTATATGTTTTATTAGCAATATGTATTCTTCTCTTAACTTCTTTATTTGTTTATAATTATTGTTTATTTTTATTCAAAATTCTAATCTATACCATCATATTCAGCGAACTTTCCATAATTTATTCAAAACCGCCCCCCGATGTATGCAAAAAACAAGAGTATACCTACCTACTTTCAGGGACCGACATGTGCGATGTGCGCCTGCGCCCAATTCTCCTGGTCTATTAAGTAAATAAATAAAAATATATAAATCAGTTCGATCATTCATTCTTTATAAAAATATGTTTTAAACATTCACATAATATATCAGTGGCTAATCTACGAAAGAATATCCCAATAACGTGCAAGTTCGTCAAAACGACACCTGGTTTCTACGCTCAGCAACATTTTTCGCACTTTTAATTTTATTAGCCAATTATATTAGTCCTGGTTACTGGATAATTCTCAAGGCCATAGTCCAACAAATAATAAGAAAAAAAAATAAGATTCAAAAAAATGCAGTACTGCAAGCAAAATACAATTAAGAGGATGGGTACGTATTTTCGGCTGCAATGCTATTCAAATGGGGATTCATTTTTTCGAATCCTGAGAAAACAAATAAGTCTTTTTGAAAAATTTAAAGGCAGAATGAAAGATTACGTTATTAGTGAGGGCTGAAAGTCCCTGAGAACTTCTAGAATGTTTATTTTAATAAGTTACAGAAGTGAAAAACTAAGAGAAAATTTAGTGTGATTTTTAATTTCAAATATCTCATTTAGGGGTCGACAAGATAAGAATTCTTGTCTCTTGATAACAACTTCTTGTCTTGTCTTGAGACAAAATCAAGAAATTAAAAAAAATCTTGTCTTGACGTTTTCTTGATATTTTATATCTTGTCTTGACTCGAGAAATTTCAAGATCTTGAAATTTCTTGATTATCTGGTCCGGTGATTCCCCGGCGACCTTTTTATTGCGATACGTGCTGACACGGCCTAATAAATCCCAGAATGACCTACAGAATCTAATACCAGAGTAAAAAAATACTTAAATGAGCCTAGGTCAGAAGATGCTGAGAATCTACTTGATTGGTAGAGAAGACACGAGAATGTCTACCCGTTATTATCGAAAATGGCCAAGGATTTTCTCAGAACGCCAGCAACATCTGTACCTGCGGAAAGGCTATTTTCAGTAGCAGCTTTAACAATAACAAAGTCAAGAAATCGGCTAGATGTTGACTCCATAATGCTGGGGTCACCGTAACGTCTAATGCCGTTACTGTGGCCCCAGAATAAGAAGTATTATCTGCCTTAATTCATGGCTTCTCAATTCCGATTTAAAAATCTATTTTACATTTACATGATTGACATTTTGTAAATCGTTTTAACAAAAAAAGTGTTCAATACATTAAAATACGTTATGTTATGTTAAAATATGTTATCTTTTTCACAAATTAATACCTAGTCAAGATATTTCAAGATTTCTTGATTTCTTAACAAGAAATCTTGTTATTGACAAAAAATTTCTTGTCTTGTCTTGAAATCTAAAATTACTTCTTGTCTTGATCTTGTCTTGAAATCAAGACAAGATCAAGACAAGATCTTGAAATTTTCAAGAACTTGGCGACCCCTAATCTCATTCAAAATAAACTTTTTATTTATTCTAAGGGACTTTCGGCCCTCGGTAATAATTTAGTCTTTCATTCTGCGTTTGAATTTTTTAAAAGTATTTTTTAGTTTTTTCAGGATTCCAAAAAAATGGACACCATGTCCGTGGTAATATTTTCCAAATATATCTTTGTCTCACAACGCACTCAGTCGAATATAGACAAGATGAAAACGGCGGGTTCGTTGGGAAAAATATTCCCATGAGATTTTTTTGCATAATTACATTCGTGAGACATCCCAGAATAAAGTTCAAGAAGTCGCCCACATGAAAAGTGGGCCAAGTTTTTTTTAACAATTTTTTTTTAATCAAATTGCAAAAATCGATATTTTTCGCCAGGACAATTTTTTTATAGGTTTTTTGGACCATTCTGGATAAAAAAGGTCTCTCATAATTTTTCTCTAAAGTTGATCGTTTTCGAGTTATAAGCAATTTAAAATTGAAAAAAACGAAAAATGGCGATATTCAAGGCTTAATAACTCGGTTAAAAGTTATTACTATGAAAGTCAGAAAGTGACTAAATCAAAGTTTAATGCCCCCCCTACAAGATCCTGAAGAAATTTTTGTCATTATTTTATTACTAAGCTGTTATTTTTAAGTAATAGTATTGAGCGCCATGCACGTGGTAGCCGACCGTAAATGCTGAGTGCGATAGAGATGCCACTCCGGCAGTGCAATTGTGCATCTTACTTGCACTCACATTTACGGCCGGCTACCACGTGCATGGCGCTCAATATTATTACTTAAAAATAACAGCTTAGTAATAAAATAATGACAAAAATTTCTTCAGGATCTTGTAGGGGGGGCATTAAACTTTGATTTAGTCACTTTCTGACTTTCATAATAATAACTTTTAACCGAGTTTATTAAACCTTGAAAATCGCCATTTTTCGTTTTTTTCAATTTTAAATTGCTTATAACTCGAAAACGATCAACTTTAGAGAAAAATTATAAGAGACCTTTTTTATCCAGAATGGTCCAAAAAACCTACAAAACAATTGTCCAGGCCAAAACTATTGATTTTTGCAATTTGATTAAAAAAATTGGCCCACTTTTCACGTGGGCGACTTCTTGAACCTTATTCTGGGATGTCTCACGAATGTGATTATGCAAAACTAGATACAATAATAATATAAATATTTGAATGATATGCTTTTTATCTTTATGCTGACAAACCTTTGCGATTGCACACATATTGTGTAAATTTGTTCTAAAATTATAAAAAACGAAAATATTATAAAAGCTCGTCATCAAATAAATCCATATTTTTAGAGTTCACAGACATGTTCTTTTAATAAAATTAGAAAAAGATCGTTCCACAAAATTTATTTTGAGAAGAAAAATAATTAATAGCACAAGTGACAGTGACACAAAACAGCTGTTTACCATTTAATTGTGAATCTGCTGATGCTTTCAGTTTCCGTTCTCGTTCCCGTTTCCGTTCTCGTTCCCGTTCCCGGTCAATTGTGCAGCCGCCTTTACTAACTCGGTTAAACATTATTATTATGATTAAAAATGGTTAAGTCCAAAAGCACAACATTCTTCTTTTAAAAGCACCCGATTTACGTCCATCAGAAATATTTTTTTTAACTTTTTTGACCTTTTTTTAAATTTTTTCCTTCAACCCACAAGTTCGCGATTTTTATGTGACGCCTCTGTTCGAGCTAGCATCCCCGGATCAAAAGTGAAACTTATTCCTAATCCTTAGCTTTAAAACCCAATGAAATTTTTTCGCCTTCGACAATCGCACCCCCCACCTCTAAGCAAAACTCGTACCCCTTAAAAAAATCCGAAAGCACGCCCCTGACCGAATCGAAATCCCCACCAAAAATCATCAAAGAATTCAAAAAGCTTAACCTAAAAACACAAATCTCCAAGCCTCTTACTTCGGGAGCTACGAAACGGCCCCCATTGGAATTATGTATAGTTATAGGGTGAGGCAAATAAAGGGCCTATTAGAAATATCTCGAGAACTAAAGTAAAGAAAATTATGAAAATTTGAATATAGGGGTTTTGAGGTGTGAACTATTTAATGAAAATATTTTGGTCTCTTTGCTACTTCCAGTTATACCGGAAGTTGTAAATTCGTTTTTTTAAATGGGACACCCTATATATTTTTACGTTTTGGATTCTCCTCGATTTTTTCTTTCTTAAAATATAAAGTTTTGTAATATTATACAGGGTAGATTAAAAGATAATTATGTTCTTTTATTAATTTCGTAGCAAAATTCACACCCTGTAGAATTGTAGTAGTTTTACATTAAAATCCGTTTATATGTTCAAATGATTTTTAATATGGTCTACTATTGTTACCAATTATTAGTATAGCTAAATTTTGACTTTTAGTATACAGGGTGGGTCGAAACTCGGAATGTGTATTTTCTGAGTTTTCTTAAATGGAACACACTATATTTTAGTACTGTAATGAAATGGTATTTTATGGTACATTTTAATTTCTTAAGCATTCCCTATACCCAACTGCTTTAATTTGTGCTTAATTGTTAATCGCACCAACAATCTTGACTACGTGGATATTTTGATAGCTCAACCATTATTGGCAATTTTAAGTATCAGTCTCGATTAGTATGTATTTATTTCCAAAAATTAATTGAGATTGAATATTTTTACGGCCAACCTAATAAAATTTCAGGTATTTTGTGTTGCAATTCATGTTTGGCTTGAATCACCAATAACTCATAAATTGAAGCAGTTAGGTATAGGGATTGCATAAGAAATTAAAAAGTATCCTAAAATAACATTTCATTACAATACTAAAATACAGGGTGTTCCATTTAAGAAAACTCAGAAAACACTCATTCTGAATTTCGACCAACCCTGTATACAAAAAAGGAAAAATTTAACTATACCAATAATCCTTAACATAGACATAGACTATATTAAAAATCATTTGAATATAAACCGAGTTTATTATGTCAAACTACTACAATTCTACAGGGTGTGAATTTTGCTACGAAATTAATAAAAAACGTAATTATCTTTTAACCTACCCTGTATAATATTACAAAAACTTATATTTTAAGAAAGAAGAAATCAAGGAGAATCCAAAAATGTAAAAATGTACAGGGTGTCCCATTAAAAAAAAACGAAGTTACAACCAACTTCCGGTATAACCGGAAGTAGCAAAGTGACCAAAATATTTTCATTAAATAGTTCACACCTCAAAACCCCTGTATTCCAATTTTCATAATTTTCTTACCTTGAGTTCTCGAGATATTTCTAATACGCCCTTTATCTGTCTCACCCTGTATAGAGATAGAGATTAGGCAGTTTGAAATGCATGTAATATACTCTACTATACCAAAATATTGCACTTTCTGTTAGAACTTTTTAACCAGAAATGATTTAAAAACCAACAGTATACATTTGTCCTCATCTTGCTAAAGAACGTCGAATAATATATCGCTTATACTATTTCTGTGACTTTAAAAGTTACCTTTTAGGCGCGTCGAATAATATGTCGCCTGTACTATTTTGGCGACTTTAAACAGTACTTCCGGTTGTATTTCTAAATCCGTTACTCCGAGTTAAAATTACATTTTTATAAAAACCGAAATAAATCAAAACACCCTGTATTTAGCTATAGGGAAACAAATTGCAAAAAATTCAAAAACTTAGGTCCAAAAGCTCAAATCTCATATTGCCCTCCCACACCTATACAAAACTCGCACCCCTTAAAAAATACTAATTTGCGCCCCTGACATGGTTAAAATCGGCACAAAATAATAGCAATCAATTTAAAAATCTTATTCCAAAAGTACAAATGTCATATTGCCATCCCCACACTTATACAAAACTCGCACCCCTTAAAAAATCCAAAACCACGCCCATGACAGGTTTAAAATCGGAACAAAAACAAATCGCCAAAAATTCAAAGTCCAAAAGCTTAGCCTCATATTGCCCTCCCACACCTATACAAAACTCACTCCCCATAAAAAATACGAAAGTACGCTCCTGACAGGGTTGAAATCGGCACAAAAAATTCTCAAAAAATTTAAAAAGCTTATATCCAAAAGAACAAACCTCATATTGCCCCCCACGCCTATTCAAAACTCGCACCCCTTAAAAAATACGAAGGTACGCCCCTGACAGAGTTGAAATCGGCAAACAAAAATCGCAAAAAATTTAAACAGCTAACATCAAAAGTACAAACCTTATATTGCCACTCTCACACCTATACAAAACTCGCACCCCTTAAAAAATACGAATGTACGCCCATGACAGGAATGAAATCGGCATAAGCAATTCTCAAAAAATTCAAAAAGCTTAAGTCCAGAAGCACAAACTTCATATTGCCCCTTAAACGCCTATACAAAACTCGCAACCGTTAAAAAATACGAAAGTACACCCATGATAGGATTGGAATCGGCACGAAAAAATCGCAAAAAATTCAAAAAGCTTAAGCCCAAAAACAAAAACCTCATTTTGTGTTTCTTTTTAATATTTCAGCCCTATGCAAAATTTGTACCCCTTAAAAATTCGAAATCACGACACTGACAGGGTTAAATTGACACAAAAAATTCGCAAAAAATTCAAAAATCTTAAGTCCAAAAGCACAAACCTTATGTTTTGGTTTTGTTGAAAATATCCCTATTTTTGCCCCCTTTTTGCTTCCCATGGATACGCCTCTGATTCAAACTTAGTTTTTCGAATCCGCTACATCAAACTACTTACAACGTTAAAAGTTTGGTCAAAATCGAAGCCGTAGGGACTGAGCTATGTCAGTCTTTCTGTTTTTTTAATTTTTTTTACTTTTTAATTTTTTTCGAAATTTTTTATCTAAAATTGAAAATTTCGAAAAACCCATGATTTTCGTCTCGTCGATGCGCAAATTTTGATGCCTCGCGCGACTCACTATGTTACGGCTTAAGTACGCTACTGGGCCGCGAAGTTAAAAAGTTGACCCCTTTTTGGTAGCATCCCCCACCCTTAATCTAGGGGTTGGAACGCGGTTTATGGTTGCTTTCCATGTAAAGACTGTGAAATATTTTGGCCATTTCGGAAATTTTACAAACACATAAAAACTCCGGGTACTTCGAGGGGTGAGTTTGTCATTTTTGGCAATTTCTTCAAATTTCCCCTTTGCGAAATTTTTGTGCCGCCCCTGTTCGAGCTAGCGGTTCCAGTCGAAAATCACAATTATTCCTAACGCTTAGCGTCAAAACGCGCTAAAACTTTATCGCTTTCGACCAACCCACTCCTTACCCCTATGACAAACTCGCTCCCCTTAAAAAAAAAGAAAGTACTCCCCTGGAAGGGAAACTTTGCAAGAGAAAATTGCAAGAAATTTAGAAAGCTTAAGTTCAAAAGCACAACATTCTTCTTTTAAAACCACCCGATTTACGTCCATCTGAAATTTTTTTTCAACTTTTTTGCCCTTTTTTCCAATTTTTTCCTTTAACCCGCAAGTTCGCGATTTTTTTGTGACGCCCCTGTTCTAGCTAGCCACCCCGGGTCAAAGGTGACGCTTATTCCTAACCCTTAGCTTTAAAACCCAATGAAATTTTTTCTCCTTCGACTATCGCACCCCCTTCCCCTGAACAAAACTCGTACCCCTTAAAAAATCCGAAAGCACGCCCCTGACCGAATCAAAATCTGCACCAAAAATCATCAAAAAATTCAAAGAGCTTAACCCGAAAAGCACAAATCTCTTCACCTCTTACTTACGGAGCTACAAAAACGCCCACTTGTGAATTATGTATATAGATAGAAGACTACGAAACTACGCTCCTGCCAATATTGAAACCGCCACAAAAAACGCAAAAAATTCAAAAAGCCTAAGTTTAAAAAGACAAAACTAAGATTGCCCTCTCACACCTATACGAAACTCGCATCCCCTAAAAAATCCGAAATCCCGCTACTGGCAGGATTGAAATCGGTACAAAAAATGGCAACAAATTTAAAAAGCTTGTTTCCAAAAACACATACCTCATATTGCCTCCCCCACACCTATACAAAACATTCACTCCTTAAAAAATACGAAAGTACGCCACTGACAGGCCGAAGCTGGCACAAACCCAAATCCAAAAAGCTTAAGTCCAAAAGCTCAAACGTCACATTGCCCTCCCACACTTATACAAATCTCGCACCCCTCAAAAAATATGAAAGTACGCCGCCGACAGGGTTGAAATCTGCACAAAAAATGATAAAAAATTTAAAAAGCTTATATCCAAAAGCACAAGCCCCGTATTGTCACGCCCATACCTATACAAAACTCGCACCCCTTAAAATACGAAAGTAATTTGACAGGAATGAAATCGGCATAAGCGATTCTCAAAAAATTCAAAAAGCTTAAATCCAGAAGCACAAACTTCATATTGCCCCTTAAACGCCTATACAAAACTCGCAACCGTTAAAAAATACGAATGTACGCCCATGACAGGAATGAAATCGGCATAAGCAATTCTCAAAAAATTCAAAAAGCTTAAGTCCAGAAGCACAAACTTCATATTGCCCCTTAAACGCCTATACAAAACTCGCAACCGTTAAAAAATACGAAAGTACACCCATGATAGGATTGGAATCGGCACGAAAAAATCGCAAAAAATTCAAAAAGCTTAAGCCCAAAAACAAAAACCTCATTTTGTGTTTCTTTTTAATATTTCAGCCCTATGCAAAATTTGTACCCCTTAAAAATTCGAAATCACGACACTGACAGGGTTAAATTGACACAAAAAATTCGCAAAAAATTCAAAAATCTTAAGTCCAAAAGCACAAACCTTATGTTTTGGTTTTGTTGAAAATATCCCTATTTTTGCCCCCTTTTTGCTTCCCATGGATACGCCTCTGATTCAAACTTAGTTTTTCGAATCCGCTACATCAAACTACTTACAACGTTAAAAGTTTGGTCAAAATCGAAGCCGTAGGGACTGAGCTATGTCAGTCTTTCTGTTTTTTTAATTTTTTTTACTTTTTAATTTTTTTCGAAATTTTTTATCTAAAATTGAAAATTTCGAAAAACCCATGATTTTCGTCTCGTCGATGCGCAAATTTTGATGCCTCGCGCGACTCACTATGTTACGGCTTAAGTACGCTACTGGGCCGCGAAGTTAAAAAGTTGACCCCTTTTTGGTAGCATCCCCCACCCTTAATCTAGGGGTTGGAACGCGGTTTATGGTTGCTTTCCATGTAAAGACTGTGAAATATTTTGGCCATTTCGGAAATTTTACAAACACATAAAAACTCCGGGTACTTCGAGGGGTGAGTTTGTCATTTTTGGCAATTTCTTCAAATTTCCCCTTTGCGAAATTTTTGTGCCGCCCCTGTTCGAGCTAGCGGTTCCAGTCGAAAATCACAATTATTCCTAACGCTTAGCGTCAAAACGCGCTAAAACTTTATCGCTTTCGACCAACCCACTCCTTACCCCTATGACAAACTCGCTCCCCTTAAAAAAAAAGAAAGTACTCCCCTGGAAGGGAAACTTTGCAAGAGAAAATTGCAAGAAATTTAGAAAGCTTAAGTTCAAAAGCACAACATTCTTCTTTTAAAACCACCCGATTTACGTCCATCTGAAATTTTTTTTCAACTTTTTTGCCCTTTTTTCCAATTTTTTCCTTTAACCCGCAAGTTCGCGATTTTTTTGTGACGCCCCTGTTCTAGCTAGCCACCCCGGGTCAAAGGTGACGCTTATTCCTAACCCTTAGCTTTAAAACCCAATGAAATTTTTTCTCCTTCGACTATCGCACCCCCTTCCCCTGAACAAAACTCGTACCCCTTAAAAAATCCGAAAGCACGCCCCTGACCGAATCAAAATCTGCACCAAAAATCATCAAAAAATTCAAAGAGCTTAACCCGAAAAGCACAAATCTCTTCACCTCTTACTTACGGAGCTACAAAAACGCCCACTTGTGAATTATGTATATAGATAGAAGACTACGAAACTACGCTCCTGCCAATATTGAAACCGCCACAAAAAACGCAAAAAATTCAAAAAGCCTAAGTTTAAAAAGACAAAACTAAGATTGCCCTCTCACACCTATACGAAACTCGCATCCCCTAAAAAATCCGAAATCCCGCTACTGGCAGGATTGAAATCGGTACAAAAAATGGCAACAAATTTAAAAAGCTTGTTTCCAAAAACACATACCTCATATTGCCTCCCCCACACCTATACAAAACATTCACTCCTTAAAAAATACGAAAGTACGCCACTGACAGGCCGAAGCTGGCACAAACCCAAATCCAAAAAGCTTAAGTCCAAAAGCTCAAACGTCACATTGCCCTCCCACACTTATACAAATCTCGCACCCCTCAAAAAATATGAAAGTACGCCGCCGACAGGGTTGAAATCTGCACAAAAAATGATAAAAAATTTAAAAAGCTTATATCCAAAAGCACAAGCCCCGTATTGTCACGCCCATACCTATACAAAACTCGCACCCCTTAAAATACGAAAGTACACCCCTTACAGGGTTGAAATCGGTACAAAAAACTGTCAAAAATTTAACAAATTTATATCCAAAAGCACAAACCCCATATCGCCCCCTCCCCCCAACTATACAAAACTCGCACCACTTAAAAAATACGAAAGTACGCCCCTGACAGGATTGAAATCGGCACAAAAATTCTCAATATATTTAAAAAGCCTAAATCCAAAAGTACAAACCTCATATTGCCACCTCCACAAATATACAAAACTCGCCCCCTTAAAAAATACGAAAGTACGCCCATGACAGGGTTGAAATCGGCACAAAAAATTTAAAAAAAGTCCAAGTCCAGAAGCACAAACCTCTTATTTCCCCTCCCACACCTATACAAAACACGCACCCCTTAAAAAATACGAAAGTACGTTCCTGACAGGGTTAAAATCGGCATAAAAAATTCTCAAAAAATTAAAAAAAAAAAAAACTAATATCAAAACGCACAAACTTCATGTTGCTCCCACACCTATACAAAACTTGTACCTCTTAGAAAATAAGAAAGTACGCCCCTGACATGGTTAAAATCGGCACAAAAAATAGCAATAAATTTAAAAATCTGAAGTCCAAAAGTACAAACCTCATATTGCCACCCCCACACTTATACAAAACTCGTACCTACTCCTTAAAAAATACCAAAGTACGCCCCTGACAGGGTTAAAATCGGTACAAAAAATTTAAAAAGCTTATATCCAAAAGCACAAACCTCATATTGCCCCCACACCTATACAAAACCCGCACCCCTTAAAAAATACGAAAGTACGCCCCTGACAGAGTTAAAATCGGCACACAAAAATCGCAAAAATTTTTAAAAGCTAACAGCAAAAGTACCAACCTTATATTGCCACCAGCACACCTATACAAAACTCGCACCCCTTAAAAAATAGAAAGTACGCCCATGACAGGGATGAAATCGGCATAAGCGATTCTCAAAAAATTCAAAAAGCTTAAATCCAGAAGCACAAACTTCATATTGCCCCCTACACACCTATACAAAACTCGCACCCCTTTAAAAATACGAAAGTACGCCCCTGATAGGATTGTAATCGGCACGAAAAAATCGCAAAAAATTCAAAAAGCTTAACACAAAAGCAAAAACCTAATTTTGTGGTTTTTTTGAATATTTCAGCCCTATGCAAAATTTGCATCCCTTAAAAATTTCGAAACTACGCCACTGACAGGGTTAATATCGACACGAGAAATTCACAAAAAATTCAAAAAGCGTAAGTCCAAAAGCACAAACCTCATGTTCTGGTTTTGTTGGAAATATCCCTATTTTTGCCCCCTTTTTCCTCCCCATGGATACGCCTCTGATTTAAACTTAGTTTTTCGAATTCGCCACATCAACCCATTTACAACGGTAAAAGTCAGGTCAAAATCGAAGCGATAGGGGCTGAGGTATGTCAGTTTTTCTGTTTTTTTCATTTTTTTTCTTTTTTATTTTTTTTTTTCGAAATGTTTAATCTAAAATTGAAAATTTAGAAAAATCTGTTTTCCGCCTCGTCGATGCGCAAATTTTGATGCCTCGCGCAACTCAGTAGGTTACGGCTTAAGCACGCTACTGAGCCGCGAACTTAAAAAGTTGACCCCTTTTTGGTAGCCCCCCTACCCTTACCGTAGGGGTTGGAACGCGGTTTATGGTTGCTTTGCATGTAAAAACTGTGAAATATTTTGACCATTTCGGAAATTTTGCAAACATTTAAAAACTCCGGGTACTTCGAGGGGTGAGTTTGTCATTTTTGTCCTTTTTTTCAAATTTCCCCTTTGCGAAATTTTTGTGCCGCCCCTGTTCGAGCTAGCGGCTGTAGTCGAAAATCACAATTATTCCTAATGCTTAGCGTCCAAACGCACTAAAATTTTATCGCGTTCGACCAACTCACCCCCCACCCCTATGTAAAACTCGCTCCCCTTTAAAAAAAGAAAGTACGCCCCTGGGAGGGATAAGCTTTGCACGAGAAAATTGCAAAAAATTTAGAAAGCTTAAGTCCAAAGGCACAAACCTCCCCGGTCAAAAGCACCCGATTTATGTCCATCTGAAATTTTTTTGCCATTTTTTTAAATTTTTTCCTTCAACCAGCAAGTTTGCGATTTTTTTGTGACGCACCTGGTCGAGCTAGCATCCCGGGGTCAAATGTGACGCTTATTCCTAACCCTTGGCTTTAAACCCCAATCAAATTTTTTCGCTTTCGACAATCTCACCCCCCTCCCCTAAGCAAAACTCGTACCCCTTAAAAAATCCGAAAGCACGCCCCTGACCGAATCGAAGTCCCCACCAAAAATCATCAAAAAATTCAAAAAGCTTAACCCGAAAAGCACAAATATCTCCGTCTCGTACTTCCGGAGCTACAAAAACGCCCCAATTGAAATTATGATATATGACTAGTTAGGCCTTACTAAATCCATAGAATACTATCATTTTATAATATACTATACTCTAATATACTATACTATACTATAATATTGCACTTTGGTTTAGAACTTTTTAACCAGAAATAATTTTCTAAGGCACGTCGAATAATATATCGCTTATACTATTTTAGTGATTTTAAAACGGTACTTCCATCTACTACTCAAAAACCTTATTTTTGAGATCTCAAAATTTTCACGTTTTGAGTACAAACTCGCACCCCGTAACAAATACGAAAGTACGCCACTGACAAGAGTCGAAATCGGTAAAAATAAATCGCAAAAAATTTAAAAAGCTCATGCTCAAAAGTGCAAACCTTATATTGCCCTCCCACGCGTATCCTAAACTCGCACCTTTTAAAAAATACGAAAGTACGCCCTTGACAGGATTGAACTCGGCACAAACAAAATTCGGAAAAAATTTAAAAAGCCTAAACCTCATATTGCCCTCCCACATCTATACAAAACTCGCACCCCTGAAAAAATACGAAAGTACGCCCCCAACAGGTTGAAATTGGCCCAAAAAATTCTTAAAAAATTTAAAAGCTTATATCCAAAAGCAGAAACCGCATATTGCCCCCCACACCTTTACAAAACTCGCACCCCTTAAAAAATACAAAAGTACGCCCCTCACAGGGTTGAGATCGGCACAAAAATCCTTAAAAAATTGAAAAAGGTTATATCCAAAAGCACATACCTCATATTGCCACCCCCATGTCTATACAAAACTCGCACCCGTTAAAAAAAGACGAAAGTACGCCACGGGCAGGGTCAAAATTAGCACAAACAAATCGAAATAAATTCAAAAAGCTTTAGTCCAAAAGCACAAACCTCATATTGCCCACCAACATCTAAACAAAACCCGTACCCCATAAATAATATATTTAAAAAGCCTAAATCCAAAAGTACAAACCTCATATTGCCACCTCCACAAATATACAAAACTCGCCCCCTTAAAAAATACGAAAGTACGCCCATGACAGGGTTGAAATCGGCACAAAAAATTTAAAAAAAGTCCAAGTCCAGAAGCACAAACCTCTTATTTCCCCTCCCACACCTATACAAAACACGCACCCCTTAAAAAATACGAAAGTACGTTCCTGACAGGGTTAAAATCGGCATAAAAAATTCTCAAAAAATTAAAAAAAAAAACTAATATCAAAACGCACAAACTTCATGTTGCTCCCACACCTATACAAAACTTGTACCTCTTAGAAAATAAGAAAGTACGCCCCTGACATGGTTAAAATCGGCACAAAAAATAGCAATAAATTTAAAAATCTGAAGTCCAAAAGTACAAACCTCATATTGCCACCCCCACACTTATACAAAACTCGTACCTACTCCTTAAAAAATACCAAAGTACGCCCCTGACAGGGTTAAAATCGGTACAAAAAATTTAAAAAGCTTATATCCAAAAGCACAAACCTCATATTGCCCCCACACCTATACAAAACCCGCACCCCTTAAAAAATACGAAAGTACGCCCCTGACAGAGTTAAAATCGGCACACAAAAATCGCAAAAATTTTTAAAAGCTAACAGCAAAAGTACCAACCTTATATTGCCACCAGCACACCTATACAAAACTCGCACCCCTTAAAAAATAGAAAGTACGCCCATGACAGGGATGAAATCGGCATAAGCGATTCTCAAAAAATTCAAAAAGCTTAAATCCAGAAGCACAAACTTCATATTGCCCCCTACACACCTATACAAAACTCGCACCCCTTTAAAAATACGAAAGTACGCCCCTGATAGGATTGTAATCGGCACGAAAAAATCGCAAAAAATTCAAAAAGCTTAACACAAAAGCAAAAACCTAATTTTGTGGTTTTTTTGAATATTTCAGCCCTATGCAAAATTTGCATCCCTTAAAAATTTCGAAACTACGCCACTGACAGGGTTAATATCGACACGAGAAATTCACAAAAAATTCAAAAAGCGTAAGTCCAAAAGCACAAACCTCATGTTCTGGTTTTGTTGGAAATATCCCTATTTTTGCCCCCTTTTTCCTCCCCATGGATACGCCTCTGATTTAAACTTAGTTTTTCGAATTCGCCACATCAACCCATTTACAACGGTAAAAGTCAGGTCAAAATCGAAGCGATAGGGGCTGAGGTATGTCAGTTTTTCTGTTTTTTTCATTTTTTTTCTTTTTTATTTTTTTTTTTCGAAATGTTTAATCTAAAATTGAAAATTTAGAAAAATCTGTTTTCCGCCTCGTCGATGCGCAAATTTTGATGCCTCGCGCAACTCAGTAGGTTACGGCTTAAGCACGCTACTGAGCCGCGAACTTAAAAAGTTGACCCCTTTTTGGTAGCCCCCCTACCCTTACCGTAGGGGTTGGAACGCGGTTTATGGTTGCTTTGCATGTAAAAACTGTGAAATATTTTGACCATTTCGGAAATTTTGCAAACATTTAAAAACTCCGGGTACTTCGAGGGGTGAGTTTGTCATTTTTGTCCTTTTTTTTCAAATTTCCCCTTTGCGAAATTTTTGTGCCGCCCCTGTTCGAGCTAGCGGCTGTAGTCGAAAATCACAATTATTCCTAATGCTTAGCGTCCAAACGCACTAAAATTTTATCGCGTTCGACCAACTCACCCCCCACCCCTATGTAAAACTCGCTCCCCTTTAAAAAAAGAAAGTACGCCCCTGGGAGGGATAAGCTTTGCACGAGAAAATTGCAAAAAATTTAGAAAGCTTAAGTCCAAAGGCACAAACCTCCCCGGTCAAAAGCACCCGATTTATGTCCATCTGAAATTTTTTTGCCATTTTTTTAAATTTTTTCCTTCAACCAGCAAGTTTGCGATTTTTTTGTGACGCACCTGGTCGAGCTAGCATCCCGGGGTCAAATGTGACGCTTATTCCTAACCCTTGGCTTTAAACCCCAATCAAATTTTTTCGCTTTCGACAATCTCACCCCCCTCCCCTAAGCAAAACTCGTACCCCTTAAAAAATCCGAAAGCACGCCCCTGACCGAATCGAAGTCCCCACCAAAAATCATCAAAAAATTCAAAAAGCTTAACCCGAAAAGCACAAATATCTCCGTCTCGTACTTCCGGAGCTACAAAAACGCCCCAATTGAAATTATGATATATGACTAGTTAGGCCTTACTAAATCCATAGAATACTATCATTTTATAATATACTATACTCTAATATACTATACTATACTATAATATTGCACTTTGGTTTAGAACTTTTTAACCAGAAATAATTTTCTAAGGCACGTCGAATAATATATCGCTTATACTATTTTAGTGATTTTAAAACGGTACTTCCATCTACTACTCAAAAACCTTATTTTTGAGATCTCAAAATTTTCACGTTTTGAGTACAAACTCGCACCCCGTAACAAATACGAAAGTACGCCACTGACAAGAGTCGAAATCGGTAAAAATAAATCGCAAAAAATTTAAAAAGCTCATGCTCAAAAGTGCAAACCTTATATTGCCCTCCCACGCGTATCCTAAACTCGCACCTTTTAAAAAATACGAAAGTACGCCCTTGACAGGATTGAACTCGGCACAAACAAAATTCGGAAAAAATTTAAAAAGCCTAAACCTCATATTGCCCTCCCACATCTATACAAAACTCGCACCCCTGAAAAAATACGAAAGTACGCCCCCAACAGGTTGAAATTGGCCCAAAAAATTCTTAAAAAATTTAAAAGCTTATATCCAAAAGCAGAAACCGCATATTGCCCCCCACACCTTTACAAAACTCGCACCCCTTAAAAAATACAAAAGTACGCCCCTCACAGGGTTGAGATCGGCACAAAAATCCTTAAAAAATTGAAAAAGGTTATATCCAAAAGCACATACCTCATATTGCCACCCCCATGTCTATACAAAACTCGCACCCGTTAAAAAAAGACGAAAGTACGCCACGGGCAGGGTCAAAATTAGCACAAACAAATCGAAATAAATTCAAAAAGCTTTAGTCCAAAAGCACAAACCTCATATTGCCCACCAACATCTAAACAAAACCCGTACCCCATAAAAAATACGAAAGTACTCCCCTGAGAGGGTTAAAATCGGAACAAAAATTCTCAAAAAAATTCAAAAGCTTATATCCAAAAGCACACACCTCATATTGCCCCCCCCCCCACACCTATACAAAACTCGCACCCCTTCAAAAACTCAAAAGTGCGCCCCTTACAGGATTTAAATATGCAAGAAAAAATCGCAAAAAATCAAAAAGCTTAAATTCAAAAACACAAAGCTAATTTTGTATTTTTTTTTGAACATTTCAGCCCTATGCAAAATTCGCACGCCTTAAAAAATCCAAAACGACGCCACTGACAAGGTTAAAACCAGCACAAAAAATTCGCAACAAATTCAAAAAGCTTGTGCGAAAGCACAAAACTATTTCGTGAGTTTTTTGAAAATTTTACACCTCTGCAAAATTCACACCCTAAAACATCCGAAGGGACGCCACTGACAGGGTTAAAATAGACACGAAAAATTCACAAATAATTCAAAAAGCTTAAGTCCAAAAGCACCAACCCCATTTTTTGGTTTTGTTGAAAATGTCCCCATTTCCCCCCTTTTTTCTCCCCATGGATACGCCACTGATTTATACTTGGTTTTTCAAATCCACATCAAACCATTAACAACGATAAAAGTTTGGCCAAAATAATGGAAGCCATACTGGCGGAGCTATGTCATTTTTTCTGTTTCTTTTTTATTTGTTTTACTTTTAATTTTTTTTTGACATTTCCTATCAAAAATTGAAAATTTCGATAAACGTATATTTTTCGCCTCGTCGATGCGCAAATTTTGATGCCTCGCGCGATTCGAAACGTTTCGCCATAAGTTGACAAAGTTGATGAAAAAGTTGACCCCAATTTGGTAGCCAGTATCCACCCCCACCCTTATCTTACGGATCGGAACGTGGTTCTTAGTTGCCTGGCACATAAAAACTGTGAAATATTTTGGCCATTTCTAAAATTTTGCAAACATTTAAAAACTCCGGGTACTTCGAGGGGTGAGTTCGTCATTTTTGGCCATTTCTTCAAAATTCCCCCTTTGCGAATTTTTTGCGCAGCCTCTGTTCGAGCTAGCGGTTCCAGTCAAAAAAGCACACTTATTCCTAACGCTTAGCGTCAAAACGCGCTAAAATTGTTTCGCGTTCGACCAACACACCCCCACCCCTATGAAAAACTCGCTCCCCTTAAAAAAAATAAAGTACGCCTCTGACATGATCGAAGTTGACACGAAAAAATCGCAAAAAATTCAGAAAGCTTAACCAAAAGCACAACATTCTTCGTTTAAAAGCACCCGATTTACGTCCATCTGAAAATTTTTTCCCCTTTTTTGCCATTTTTTTCAATTTTTTCCTGCAACCCGCAAGTTTGCGATTTTTTTGTGACGTCCCTGTTCAAGCTAGCGCACTCCGGTCAGAAGTGACACTAATTCCTAACTCTTGGCTTTAAAACGCGCTCAAATTTTTTCGCCCTTGTCAATCGCACCCCCTCCCCTAAGCAAAACTCGTACCCCTTAAAAAATCCGAAAGCACGCCTTTGACCGAATCGAAATCCGCACCAAAAGTCATCAAACAATTTAAAAAGCTTAACTCAAAAGGCACAAATCTCCAAGCCTCTTACTTCCGAAACTACAAAACTCCCCAATTTGAATTATGTATATAGATAGAAGATAGAAAGGACGCCCCTGATAGGATTAAAATCGGCACGAAAAAATCTCTAATAATTCAAACAGCTTAAGTATAAAAGTACAATGCTCGTGATGTGTTTGTTTGTTAAATTTAAGCCCTATGGCAAACTCGCACCCCTTAAAAAAATCCGAAACCACGCCACTGACAGGGTTAAAATCGACACAAAAAATCGCCAGAAATTCTAGAAGCTTATGTATAAAAGCACAAACTTCATATTGCCATCCCCACCCCTATTAAAAACTCGCACCCCTTAAAAAATACGAAAGTACGCCCATGGCAAAGTTGAAATCGGTACAAAAATTCTCCAAAAATTTTTAAAAGCTTAAGTCCGGAAGCCGAATCTTTGTATTGCTACTGACACACCTATACAAAACCCTCACCCCTTAAAAAATCCGAAACGACGCCACTGACAGGGTTAAAACCGGCACGAAAAATCCGCAAAAAATTCAAAAAGCTTGTCCAAAAGCATAAATCTCATTTTGTGTTTTTTTTTTAATTTCACGCCTATGCAAAATTCGCACCCCTAAAAAATCCGCAACCACGCCACTGACAGAATTCAAATTGTCACGAAAAATTCGCAAACAATTCAAAAATCGTAAGTCCAAAAGCATCCATCTGATTTTGAAGTTTTGTTGAAAATATCGCCCTTTTCCCCCCTTTTTTCCCCATGGATGCGCCACTGATTGAAACTTAGTTTTTCGAATCCGCTACGTCAAACCATTTACAACAATAAAAGATTGACCAAAATCGCAGATATGGGAGCGGAGCTATGTAATTTTTTCTGTTTTTCTTATTTTTTTTTATTTTTAATTTTTTTTGACATTTCCCATCAAAAATTGAAAATTTCAAAAAACGTATATTTTTCGTCTCGTCGATGCGCAAATTCTGATGTCTCGCGAGATCCGATACGTTTCGCCGTAAGGGTGCTACTGGGCCCTGAACTCAAAAAGTTGACCTCATTTTAGTAGCCACCCTCACCCTTACCGTAGGGGTTGAAAAAAAAATCGAAGTTTTGTGGAGTATGGGAACTGTGGGATATTTGGACTATGGTGGAAATTTTACAAAAGTTTGAAAACTCTGGGTACACGAGGGACGACATCGTCATTTTTGGCCATTTCATCAAAATTTCCCCTTTGCAAATTTTTTGTGCAGCCCCTGTTCG
The DNA here is from genome assembly GCF_917563875.1 of Diabrotica virgifera virgifera. Lineage (NCBI taxonomy): Eukaryota > Metazoa > Arthropoda > Insecta > Coleoptera > Chrysomelidae > Diabrotica > Diabrotica virgifera. The sequence continues at coordinate 197,656,821 of NC_065445.1, read as the reverse complement.
ATCTATCGGCTCCAGTCGAAAATCACACTTATTTCTAACCCTTAGCGTCAAAACACGCTAAAATTTTATCGCGTTTGACCAACCCACTCCCAACCCCTATGAAGAACTCGCTCCCCTTAAAAAAAAGGAAAGTACGCTCCTGGTAGGGAAAAACATTCAAATAAAAAATCGCAAAAAATTAAGAACGGTTAAGTCCAAAAGCACAACATTCTTCTCTAAAAAGCACCCGATTTACGTCCATCTGAAATTTTTTTTCAACTTTTTTGCCCTTTTTTTCAATTTTTTCCTTCAACCCGCAAGTTAGTGATTTTTTTGTGACGCCCCTGTTTGAGCTAGTATTCCCGGGTCAAAAGTGACACTTATTCCTAACCCTTAGCTTTAAAACCCAATGAAATTTTTTCGCCTTTGACAATCGCACCCCCCTCCCCTAAGCAAAACTCGTACCCCTTAAAAAATCCGAAAGCACGCCCCTGACCGAATCGAAGTCCTCACCAAAAATCATCAAAAAATTCAAAAAGCTTAACCCGAAAAGCACAAATCTCCAAGCCTCTTACTTCGGGAGCTACAAAAACGGCCCCTATTGGAATTATGTATATACTAGTTAGGCCGTACTAAATGTATGTAATAATATAATTTTATAAAATACTACACTCTAATACATTATACTATACTATACTACGGCACTTTCGTTTAGAAATTTTTAACCAGAAATGATTTTCTAAGGCACGTCGAATAATATATCGCTTGTACTATTTTAGTGAGTTTAAAACGGTACTTCCATTTACTACTCAAAAACCATATTTTTGATGTCAAAATTCTCACGGTTTCCGTACAAATTCGCACCCCTAAACAAATACGAAAGTACGCCACTGACAGAGTCGAAATCGGCAAAAAGAAATTGTAAAAAATTCAAAAAGCTCAAGGCCAAAAGCACAAACCTCATATTGCCCTCCCACGCCTATACAAAATTCGGACCTCTTAAAAATACGAAAATACGCCAATGACACGGTCGAAATCGGCAAAATCAAATCGCAAAAAATTCATAAATATTAAGTCCAAAAGTGCAAACCTCATATTGCCCTCCCACGCGTATCCAAAACTCGCACCCTTTAAAAAATCCGAAACCACTTCACTTTCAGAGTTAAAATCGACACAAAAAATTCGCAAAAAATTCAAAAATTTCAAGGCCAAAAGTACATCATATTGCCATCCCCCCATCTATTCAAAACTCACACCCCTTAAAAAATACGAATGTGCGCCCATGAAAGGGCTAAAATTGGCACAAAAAATTCTCAAAAATTTTTAAAAGTTTAAGTCCAGAAGCACAAACCTCATATTGCTACTTACACACCTATACAAAACTCGCACCCCTTAAAAAATCCGAAACGACGTCACTGACAGGGTTAAAACGGGCACAAAAAATTCGCAAGAAAATTTAAAAAGTTTGTGCAAAAGCACAAATTTAATTTTTTTTTAATTTCACGCCTATGCAAAACCCGCACCCCTAAAAAAATCAGCAACCACGCCACTGACAGTTAAAATCGACACGATAAATTCACAAAAAATTCAAAAATCTTAAGTCTAAAAGCACCAATCTCATTTTGAGGTTTTGTTGAAAATATCTCCATTTTCCCCTCTTTTTTCTACCCACGGATGCGCCACTCATTGAATCTTGGCTTTTCAGCACAAACCTCATGTTACCCTCCCCATATCTATTCAAAACTCGCACCTTTTAAAAAACGAAAGTACGCCCATGACAGGGTTGAAATCGGCACAAAAAATTCTCAAAAATTTTTAAAAGCTTAATTCCAGAAGCACATTCGTCATATTGCTACTTACACACGTATACAAAATCCGCTCCCTTTAAAACATCCGAAAGGACGCCACTGTCAGGTTTAAAATCGACGCAAAAAATTCAAAAAGCTTAAGGCCAAAAGTACAAACCTCATATTGCCATCCCCACACCTATTTAAAACTCGCATCCCTTAAAAAATACGAAAGTACGCCCATTGCATGGCTAAAATCGGCACAAAAAATTCTCAAAAAATGTTAAAAGCTTAAGTCTAGAAGCACAAACCTCATATCGCTACTTACACACCTATACAAACTCGCACCCCTTAAAAAATCCGAAATTAAGCCACTGACAGGGTTAAAACGGGCAGGAAAAAAATCGCAATAAATTCAAAAAGCTTTTCCAAAAGCACAAATCTCATTTTTTATTTTTTTTTTAATTTCACGCCTGTGCAAAACTCGCACCCCTTAAAAAATCCGTGACCACGCCACTGACAGAGTTTAAATTGACACGAAAAATTCGCAAAAATTTCAAAAAGCTTAAGTCCAACAGCACAAACCTCATATTACCATCCTCATATCTATTTAAAATTCGCACCCCTTAAAAAAAACGAAAGTACGCTCATAACAAGGTTGAAATCGGCACAAAAAATTCTTAAAATTTTTTAAAAGCTTAATTCCAGTAGCACATACCTCATATTGCTAGTTACACACCTATACAAAAGACGCTCCCCTTTAAAAATCCGAAACGACGCCACTCACAGGGTAAAAACCGGCACGAAGAATTCGCAAAAAATTCAAAAAGCTTGTCCAAAAGCTTGTCTCATTTTGTGTGTGTGTGTGTTTTTAATTTCACGCTTATGCAAAATTCGCACCTTTAAAAAATTTAAAAAAATCCGCAACCACGCCACTGACATATTTAAAATAACACTAAAATTCGCAAAAAATTCAAAAATCTTAAGTCCAAAAGCACCCATCTCAATTTGAAGTTTTGTTGAAAATATCGCCATTTCCCCCCCTTTTTTCCCCATGGATTCGCCACTGATTAAAACTTGGTTCTTCGAATCCGCCACATCAAACCATTTACAACAATAAAAGTTTGACCAAAATCGCAGTCATAGGGGCGGAGCTGTCATTTTTTCTGTTTTTTTTTATTTTTTTTTTATTTTTAATTTTTTTTGATACGTCTCATCAAAACTTAAAAATTTCAAAAAACGTATGTTTTTCGTCTCGTCGATGCGCAAATTTTTATGTCTCGCGAGATTCGATACGTTTCGCCGTAAGGGCGCTACTGGGGCGTGAAGTCAAAAAGTTGACCCCATTTTGGTAGCCACCCCCACCCTTACCATAGGGGTACGAAAAAAATTGACGTTCTCGTAAGTATGGGAACTGGGAAATATCTGGGCTATGGCGGAAATTTTACAAAAGGTCGAAAACTCTGGGTACACGAGGGACGACATCCTCATTTTTGGCCATTTCATCAAATTTTCACCTTTGCGAATTTTTTGTGCCGCCCATGTTCGATCTACCGGCTCCAGTCGAAAATCACACTTATTCCTAACGCTTAGCGTCAAAACGCGCTAAAATTTTACCGCGTTCGACCACCCCGCCCCTCACCCCATGAAAACTCGCTCCCCTTAAAAAAAAGGAAAGTACACAACATTCCACTAAGAAATTGCAAAAAATTAAAAATGGTTAAGTCCAAAAGCACAACATTCTTCTTTTAAAAGCACCCGATTTACGTCCATCAGAAATTTTTTTTCAACTTTTTTGACCTTTTTGTAAATTTTTTCCTTCAACCCGCAAGTTCGCGATTTTTATGTGACGCCTCTGTTCGAGCTAGCATCCCCGGATCAAAAGTGACACTTATTCCTAATCCTTAGCTTTAAAACCCAATGAAATTTTTTCGCCTTCGACAATCGCACTCCCCACCTCTAAGCAAATCTCGTACCCCTTAAAAAAATCCGAAAGCACGCCCCTGACCGAATCGAAATCCCCACCAAAAATCATCAAAAAATTCAAAAAGCTTAACCCGAAAAGCACAAATCTCCAAGCCTCTTACTTCGGGAGCTACAAAAACGGCCCCCATTGGAATTATGTATATAAGGTGAGGCAAATAAAGGGCCTATTAGAAATATCTCGAGAACTAAAGTAAAGAAAATTATGAAAATTGGAATATAGGGGTTTTGAGGTGTGAACTATTTAATGAAAATATTTTGGTCTCTTTGCTACTTCCAGTTATACCGGAAGTTGGTTGTAACTTCGTTTTTTAAATGGGACACCCTATATATTTTTACGTTTTTTGATTCTCCTCGATTTCTTCTTTCTTAAAATATAAGGTTTTGTAATATTATACAGGGTAGATTAAAAGACAATTACGTTATTTTATTAATTTCGTAGCAAAATTCACACCCGGCAGAATTGTAGTAGTTTTACATCAAAAACCGTTTATATGTTCAAATGATTTTTAATATGGTCTACTTATGTTACCAATTATTAGTATAGCTAAATTTTTAAGTTTTAGTATACAGGGTGGGTCGAAACTCGGAATGTGTATTTTCTGAGTTTTCTTAAATGAAACACACTATATTTTAGTACTGTAATAAAATGGTATTTTATGGTACACTTTAATTTCTTAAGCATTCCCTATACTCAACTGCTTTAATTTGTGCTTAATTGTTAATCGCACCAACAATCTTAACTACGTAGATATTTTGATAGCTCAACCATTATTGGCAATTTTAAGTAGTCTCGATTATTATGTATTTATTTCCGAAAAATTATTTGTGATTGAATATTTTTACGGCCAACCTAATAAAATTTCAGGTATTTTGTGTTGCAATTAATATTTGGCTTGAATCACCAATAACTCACAAATTGAAGCAGTTAGGTATAGGGATTGCTTAAAAAATTAAAAAGTATCCTAAAATAACATTTCATTACAATACTAAAATACAGGGTGTTCCATTTAAGAAAACTCAGAAAACACTCATTCTGAATTTCTACCAACCCTGTATACAAAAAAGGAAAAATTTAACTATACCAATAATTCTTAACATAGACTATATTAAAAATTATTTGAATATAAACCGAGTTTATTATGTTAAACTACTACAATTCTACAGGGTGTGAATTTTGCTACGAAATTCATAAAAAACGTAATTATCTTTTAACCTACCCTGTATAATATTACAAAAACTTATATTTTAAGAAAGAAGAAATCAAGGAGAATCCAAAAATGTAAAAATGTACAGGATGTCCCATTAAAAAAAAACGAAGTTTCAACCAACTTCCGGTATAACCGGAAGTAGCAAAGTGACCAAAATATTTTCATTAAATAGTTCACACCTCAAAACCCCCGTATTCCGATTTTCATAATTTTCTTACCTTGAGTTCTCGAGATATTTCTAATACGCCCTTTATCTGCCTCACCCTGTATAGAAATAGAGATTAGGCAGTTTTAAATGCATGTAGTATACTCTACTATACCAAAATATTGCACTTTCGGTTAGAACTTTTTAACCAGAAATGATTTAAAAACCAACAGTATACATTTGTCCTCATCTTGCTATAGAACGTCGAATAATATATCGCTTATACTATTTCTGTGACTTTAAAAGTTACCTTTTAGGCGCGTCGAATAATATGTCGCCTGTACTATTTTGGCGACTTTAAACAGTACTTCCGGTTGTATTTCTAAATCCGTTACTCCGAGTTAAATTACATTTTTATAAAAACTGAAATAAATCAAAACACCCTGTATTTAGGTATAGGGAAACAAATCGCAAAAAATTCAAAAACTTAGGTCCAAAAGCTCAAATCTCATATTGCCCTCCCACACCTATAAAAACTCGCACCCCTTAAAGAATACTAATTTGCGCCCCTGACATGGTTAAAATCGGCACAAAACAATAGCAATAAATTTAAAAATCTTATTCCAAAAGTACAAATGTCATATTGCCACCCCCACACTTATACAAAACTCGCACCCCTTAAAAAATCCAAAACCACGCCCATGACAGGTTTGAAATCGGAACAAAAACAAATCGCCAAAAATTCAAAAAACTTAAATCCAAAAGCTTAGCCTCATATAGCCCTCCCACACCTATACAAAACTCGCTCCCCATAAAAAATACGAACGTACGCTCCTGACAGGGTTGAAATCGTCACAAAAAATTCTCAAAAAATTTAAAAAGCTTATATCCAAAAGCACCATCCTCATATTGCCCCCAATGACTATTCAAAACTCGCACCCCTTAAAAAATACGAAAGTACGCCCCTGACAGAGTTGAAATCGGCAAAAAAAAATCGCAAAAAATTTAAACAGCTAACATCAAAAGTACAAACCTTATATGGCCACTCTCACACCTATACAAAACTCGCACCCCTTAAAAAATACGAATGTACGCCCATGACAGGGATGAAATCGGCATAAGCAATTCTCAAAAAATTCAAAAAGTCTAAGTCCAGGAGCTCAAACTTCATATTGCCGCCCTTAAACACCTATACAAAACTCGCAACCCTTAAAAAATACGAAAGTACGCCCCTGATAGGATTGGAATCGGCACGAAAAAATCGCAAAAAATTCAAAAAGCTCAATCCCAAAAACAAAAACCTCATTTTGTGTTTCTTTTTAATATTTCAGCCCTATGCAAAACTTGTACCCCTTAAAAAATTCGAAATCACGCCACTGTCAGGGTTAAAATTGACACGAAAAATTTGCAAAAAATTCAAAAATCTTAAGTCCAAAAGCACAAACCTTATGTTTTGGTTTTGTTGAAAATATCCCTATTTTTGCCCCCTTTTTTCTTCCCATTGATACGCCTCTGATTCAAACTTAGTTTTTCGAATCCGCTAACATCAAACCACTTACAACGGTAAAAGTTTGGTCAAAATCGAAGCCGCAGGGACTGAGCTATGTCAGTTTTTCTGTTTTTTTCATTTTTTTTTACTTTTTAATTTTTTTTCGAAATTTTTTATCTAAAATTGAAAATTTCGAAAAACCTATGATTTTCGTCTCGTCGATGCCCAAATTTTGATGCCTCGCGCGACTCACTATGTTACGGCTTAAGTACGCTACTGGGCCGCGAAGTTAAAAAGTTGACCCCTTTTTGGTAGCATCCCCCACCCTTACTCTAGGGGTTGGAACGCGGTTTATGGTTGCTTTGCATGTAAAAACTGTGAAATATTTTGGCCATTTCGGAAATTTTGCAAACATTTAAAAACTCCGGGTACTTCGAGGGGTGAGTTTGTCATTTTTGGCCATTTCTTCAAATTTCCCCTTTGCGAAATTTTTGTGTCGCCCCTGTTCGAGCTATCCGTTCCAGTCGAAAATCACAATTATTCCTAACGCTTAGCGTCAAAACGCGCTAAAACTTTATCGCTTTCGACCAACCCACCCCGTACCGCTATGATAAACTCGCTCCCCTTAAAAAAAAGAAAGTACGCCCCTGGAAGGGATAAACTTTGCACGAGAAAATTGCAAGAAATTTAGACAGCTTAAGTTCAAAAGCACAACATTCTTCTTTTAAAACCACCCGATTTACGTCCATCTGAAATTTTTTTTCAACTTTTTTGCCCTTTTTTTCAATTTTTTCCTTCAACCCGCAAGTTTGCGATTTTTTTGTGACGCCCCTGTTCGAGGTAGTATCCCTGGGTCAAAAGTGACATTTATTCCTAACCCTTAGCTTTAAAACCCAACGAAATTTTTTCGCCTTTGACAATCGCATCCCCCTCCCCTAAGTAAAACTCGTACCCCTTAAAAAATCTGAAAGCACGCCTCTGACCGAATCGAAATCCGCACCAAAAATCATCAAAAAATTCAAAAAGCTTAACCCGAAAAGCACAAATCTCAGCACCTCGTACTTCCGGAGCTACAAAAAACCCACTTGTGAATTATGTATATAGAGACTAGATACAATAATAATATAAATATTTGAATGATATGCTTTTTATCTTTATGCTGACAAACCTTTGCGATTGCACACATATTGTGTAAATTAGTTCTAAAATTATAAAAAACGAAAATATTATAAAAGCTCGTCATCAAATAAATCCATATTTTTAGAGTTCACAGACATGTTCTTTTAATAAAATTAGAAAAAGATCGTTCCACAAAATTTATTTTGAGAAGAAAAATAATTAATAGCACAAGTGACAGTGACACAAAACAGCTGTTTACCATTTAATTGTGAATCTGCTGATGCTTTCAGTTTCCGTTCTCGTTCCCGTTTCCGTTCTCGTTCCCGTTCCCGGTCAATTGTGCAGCCGCCTTTACTAACTCGGTTAAACATTATTATTATGATTAAAAATGGTTAAGTCCAAAAGCACAACATTCTTCTTTTAAAAGCACCCGATTTACGTCCATCAGAAATATTTTTTTTAACTTTTTTGACCTTTTTTTAAATTTTTTCCTTCAACCCACAAGTTCGCGATTTTTATGTGACGCCTCTGTTCGAGCTAGCATCCCCGGATCAAAAGTGAAACTTATTCCTAATCCTTAGCTTTAAAACCCAATGAAATTTTTTCGCCTTCGACAATCGCACCCCCCACCTCTAAGCAAAACTCGTACCCCTTAAAAAAATCCGAAAGCACGCCCCTGACCGAATCGAAATCCCCACCAAAAATCATCAAAAAATTCAAAAAGCTTAACCTAAAAACACAAATCTCCAAGCCTCTTACTTCGGGAGCTACGAAACGGCCCCCATTGGAATTATGTAAAGTTATAGGGTGAGGCAAATAAAGGGCCTATTAGAAATATCTCGAGAACTAAAGTAAAGAAAATTATGAAAATTTGAATATAGGGGTTTTGAGGTGTGAACTATTTAATGAAAATATTTTGGTCTCTTTGCTACTTCCAGTTATACCGGAAGTTGTAAATTCGTTTTTTTAAATGGGACACCCTATATATTTTTACGTTTTGGATTCTCCTCGATTTTTTCTTTCTTAAAATATAAAGTTTTGTAATATTATACAGGGTAGATTAAAAGATAATTATGTTCTTTTATTAATTTCGTAGCAAAATTCACACCCTGTAGAATTGTAGTAGTTTTACATTAAAATCCGTTTATATGTTCAAATGATTTTTAATATGGTCTACTATTGTTACCAATTATTAGTATAGCTAAATTTTGACTTTTAGTATACAGGGTGGGTCGAAACTCGGAATGTGTATTTTCTGAGTTTTCTTAAATGGAACACACTATATTTTAGTACTGTAATGAAATGGTATTTTATGGTACATTTTAATTTCTTAAGCATTCCCTATACCCAACTGCTTTAATTTGTGCTTAATTGTTAATCGCACCAACAATCTTGACTACGTGGATATTTTGATAGCTCAACCATTATTGGCAATTTTAAGTATCAGTCTCGATTAGTATGTATTTATTTCCAAAAATTAATTGAGATTGAATATTTTTACGGCCAACCTAATAAAATTTCAGGTATTTTGTGTTGCAATTCATGTTTGGCTTGAATCACCAATAACTCATAAATTGAAGCAGTTAGGTATAGGGATTGCATAAGAAATTAAAAAGTATCCTAAAATAACATTTCATTACAATACTAAAATACAGGGTGTTCCATTTAAGAAAACTCAGAAAACACTCATTCTGAATTTCGACCAACCCTGTATACAAAAAAGGAAAAATTTAACTATACCAATAATCCTTAACATAGACATAGACTATATTAAAAATCATTTGAATATAAACCGAGTTTATTATGTCAAACTACTACAATTCTACAGGGTGTGAATTTTGCTACGAAATTAATAAAAAACGTAATTATCTTTTAACCTACCCTGTATAATATTACAAAAACTTATATTTTAAGAAAGAAGAAATCAAGGAGAATCCAAAAATGTAAAAATGTACAGGGTGTCCCATTAAAAAAAAACGAAGTTACAACCAACTTCCGGTATAACCGGAAGTAGCAAAGTGACCAAAATATTTTCATTAAATAGTTCACACCTCAAAACCCCTGTATTCCAATTTTCATAATTTTCTTACCTTGAGTTCTCGAGATATTTCTAATACGCCCTTTATCTGTCTCACCCTGTATAGAGATAGAGATTAGGCAGTTTGAAATGCATGTAATATACTCTACTATACCAAAATATTGCACTTTCTGTTAGAACTTTTTAACCAGAAATGATTTAAAAACCAACAGTATACATTTGTCCTCATCTTGCTAAAGAACGTCGAATAATATATCGCTTATACTATTTCTGTGACTTTAAAAGTTACCTTTTAGGCGCGTCGAATAATATGTCGCCTGTACTATTTTGGCGACTTTAAACAGTACTTCCGGTTGTATTTCTAAATCCGTTACTCCGAGTTAAAATTACATTTTTATAAAAACCGAAATAAATCAAAACACCCTGTATTTAGCTATAGGAAAACAAATTGCAAAAAATTCAAAAACTTAGGTTCAAAAGCTCAAATCTCATATTGCCCTCCCACACCTATACAAAACTCGCACCCCTTAAAAAATACTAATTTGCGCCCCTGACATGGTTAAAATCGGCACAAAATAATAGCAATCAATTTAAAAATCTTATTCCAAAAGTACAAATGTCATATTGCCATCCCCACACTTATACAAAACTCGCACCCCTTAAAAAATCCAAAACCACGCCCATGACAGGTTTAAAATCGGAACAAAAACAAATCGCCAAAAATTCAAAGTCCAAAAGCTTAGCCTCATATTGCCCTCCCACACCTATACAAAACTCACTCCCCATAAAAAATACGAAAGTACGCTCCTGACAGGGTTGAAATCGGCACAAAAAATTCTCAAAAAATTTAAAAAGCTTATATCCAAAAGAACAAACCTCATATTGCCCCCCACGCCTATTCAAAACTCGCACCCCTTAAAAAATACGAAGGTACGCCCCTGACAGAGTTGAAATCGGCAAACAAAAATCGCAAAAAATTTAAACAGCTAACATCAAAAGTACAAACCTTATATTGCCACTCTCACACCTATACAAAACTCGCACCCCTTAAAAAATACGAATGTACGCCCATGACAGGAATGAAATCGGCATAAGCAATTCTCAAAAAATTCAAAAAGCTTAAGTCCAGAAGCACAAACTTCATATTGCCCCTTAAACGCCTATACAAAACTCGCAACCGTTAAAAAATACGAAAGTACACCCATGATAGGATTGGAATCGGCACGAAAAAATCGCAAAAAATTCAAAAAGCTTAAGCCCAAAAACAAAAACCTCATTTTGTGTTTCTTTTTAATATTTCAGCCCTATGCAAAATTTGTACCCCTTAAAAAATTCGAAATCACGACACTGACAGGGTTAAATTGACACAAAAAATTCGCAAAAAATTCAAAAATCTTAAGTCCAAAAGCACAAACCTTATGTTTTGGTTTTGTTGAAAATATCCCTATTTTTGCCCCCTTTTTGCTTCCCATGGATACGCCTCTGATTCAAACTTAGTTTTTCGAATCCGCTACATCAAACTACTTACAACGTTAAAAGTTTGGTCAAAATCGAAGCCGTAGGGACTGAGCTATGTCAGTCTTTCTGTTTTTTTAATTTTTTTTACTTTTTAATTTTTTTCGAAATTTTTTATCTAAAATTGAAAATTTCGAAAAACCCATGATTTTCGTCTCGTCGATGCGCAAATTTTGATGCCTCGCGCGACTCACTATGTTACGGCTTAAGTACGCTACTGGGCCGCGAAGTTAAAAAGTTGACCCCTTTTTGGTAGCATCCCCCACCCTTAATCTAGGGGTTGGAACGCGGTTTATGGTTGCTTTCCATGTAAAGACTGTGAAATATTTTGGCCATTTCGGAAATTTTACAAACACATAAAAACTCCGGGTACTTCGAGGGGTGAGTTTGTCATTTTTGGCAATTTCTTCAAATTTCCCCTTTGCGAAATTTTTGTGCCGCCCCTGTTCGAGCTAGCGGTTCCAGTCGAAAATCACAATTATTCCTAACGCTTAGCGTCAAAACGCGCTAAAACTTTATCGCTTTCGACCAACCCACTCCTTACCCCTATGACAAACTCGCTCCCCTTAAAAAAAAAGAAAGTACTCCCCTGGAAGGGAAACTTTGCAAGAGAAAATTGCAAGAAATTTAGAAAGCTTAAGTTCAAAAGCACAACATTCTTCTTTTAAAACCACCCGATTTACGTCCATCTGAAATTTTTTTTCAACTTTTTTGCCCTTTTTTCCAATTTTTTCCTTTAACCCGCAAGTTCGCGATTTTTTTGTGACGCCCCTGTTCTAGCTAGCCACCCCGGGTCAAAGGTGACGCTTATTCCTAACCCTTAGCTTTAAAACCCAATGAAATTTTTTCTCCTTCGACTATCGCACCCCCTTCCCCTGAACAAAACTCGTACCCCTTAAAAAATCCGAAAGCACGCCCCTGACCGAATCAAAATCTGCACCAAAAATCATCAAAAAATTCAAAGAGCTTAACCCGAAAAGCACAAATCTCTTCACCTCTTACTTACGGAGCTACAAAAACGCCCACTTGTGAATTATGTATATAGATAGAAGACTACGAAACTACGCTCCTGCCAATATTGAAACCGCCACAAAAAACGCAAAAAATTCAAAAAGCCTAAGTTTAAAAAGACAAAACTAAGATTGCCCTCTCACACCTATACGAAACTCGCATCCCCTAAAAAATCCGAAATCCCGCTACTGGCAGGATTGAAATCGGTACAAAAAATGGCAACAAATTTAAAAAGCTTGTTTCCAAAAACACATACCTCATATTGCCTCCCCCACACCTATACAAAACATTCACTCCTTAAAAAATACGAAAGTACGCCACTGACAGGCCGAAGCTGGCACAAACCCAAATCCAAAAAGCTTAAGTCCAAAAGCTCAAACGTCACATTGCCCTCCCACACTTATACAAATCTCGCACCCCTCAAAAAATATGAAAGTACGCCGCCGACAGGGTTGAAATCTGCACAAAAAATGATAAAAAATTTAAAAAGCTTATATCCAAAAGCACAAGCCCCGTATTGTCACGCCCATACCTATACAAAACTCGCACCCCTTAAAATACGAAAGTACACCCCTTACAGGGTTGAAATCGGTACAAAAAACTGTCAAAAATTTAACAAATTTATATCCAAAAGCACAAACCCCATATCGCCCCCTCCCCCCAACTATACAAAACTCGCACCACTTAAAAAATACGAAAGTACGCCCCTGACAGGATTGAAATCGGCACAAAAATTCTCAATATATTTAAAAAGCCTAAATCCAAAAGTACAAACCTCATATTGCCACCTCCACAAATATACAAAACTCGCCCCCTTAAAAAATACGAAAGTACGCCCATGACAGGGTTGAAATCGGCACAAAAAATTTAAAAAAAGTCCAAGTCCAGAAGCACAAACCTCTTATTTCCCCTCCCACACCTATACAAAACACGCACCCCTTAAAAAATACGAAAGTACGTTCCTGACAGGGTTAAAATCGGCATAAAAAATTCTCAAAAAATTAAAAAAAAAAAAAACTAATATCAAAACGCACAAACTTCATGTTGCTCCCACACCTATACAAAACTTGTACCTCTTAGAAAATAAGAAAGTACGCCCCTGACATGGTTAAAATCGGCACAAAAAATAGCAATAAATTTAAAAATCTGAAGTCCAAAAGTACAAACCTCATATTGCCACCCCCACACTTATACAAAACTCGTACCTACTCCTTAAAAAATACCAAAGTACGCCCCTGACAGGGTTAAAATCGGTACAAAAAATTTAAAAAGCTTATATCCAAAAGCACAAACCTCATATTGCCCCCACACCTATACAAAACCCGCACCCCTTAAAAAATACGAAAGTACGCCCCTGACAGAGTTAAAATCGGCACACAAAAATCGCAAAAATTTTTAAAAGCTAACAGCAAAAGTACCAACCTTATATTGCCACCAGCACACCTATACAAAACTCGCACCCCTTAAAAAATAGAAAGTACGCCCATGACAGGGATGAAATCGGCATAAGCGATTCTCAAAAAATTCAAAAAGCTTAAATCCAGAAGCACAAACTTCATATTGCCCCCTACACACCTATACAAAACTCGCACCCCTTTAAAAATACGAAAGTACGCCCCTGATAGGATTGTAATCGGCACGAAAAAATCGCAAAAAATTCAAAAAGCTTAACACAAAAGCAAAAACCTAATTTTGTGGTTTTTTTGAATATTTCAGCCCTATGCAAAATTTGCATCCCTTAAAAATTTCGAAACTACGCCACTGACAGGGTTAATATCGACACGAGAAATTCACAAAAAATTCAAAAAGCGTAAGTCCAAAAGCACAAACCTCATGTTCTGGTTTTGTTGGAAATATCCCTATTTTTGCCCCCTTTTTCCTCCCCATGGATACGCCTCTGATTTAAACTTAGTTTTTCGAATTCGCCACATCAACCCATTTACAACGGTAAAAGTCAGGTCAAAATCGAAGCGATAGGGGCTGAGGTATGTCAGTTTTTCTGTTTTTTTCATTTTTTTTCTTTTTTATTTTTTTTTTTCGAAATGTTTAATCTAAAATTGAAAATTTAGAAAAATCTGTTTTCCGCCTCGTCGATGCGCAAATTTTGATGCCTCGCGCAACTCAGTAGGTTACGGCTTAAGCACGCTACTGAGCCGCGAACTTAAAAAGTTGACCCCTTTTTGGTAGCCCCCCTACCCTTACCGTAGGGGTTGGAACGCGGTTTATGGTTGCTTTGCATGTAAAAACTGTGAAATATTTTGACCATTTCGGAAATTTTGCAAACATTTAAAAACTCCGGGTACTTCGAGGGGTGAGTTTGTCATTTTTGTCCTTTTTTTCAAATTTCCCCTTTGCGAAATTTTTGTGCCGCCCCTGTTCGAGCTAGCGGCTGTAGTCGAAAATCACAATTATTCCTAATGCTTAGCGTCCAAACGCACTAAAATTTTATCGCGTTCGACCAACTCACCCCCCACCCCTATGTAAAACTCGCTCCCCTTTAAAAAAAGAAAGTACGCCCCTGGGAGGGATAAGCTTTGCACGAGAAAATTGCAAAAAATTTAGAAAGCTTAAGTCCAAAGGCACAAACCTCCCCGGTCAAAAGCACCCGATTTATGTCCATCTGAAATTTTTTTGCCATTTTTTTAAATTTTTTCCTTCAACCAGCAAGTTTGCGATTTTTTTGTGACGCACCTGGTCGAGCTAGCATCCCGGGGTCAAATGTGACGCTTATTCCTAACCCTTGGCTTTAAACCCCAATCAAATTTTTTCGCTTTCGACAATCTCACCCCCCTCCCCTAAGCAAAACTCGTACCCCTTAAAAAATCCGAAAGCACGCCCCTGACCGAATCGAAGTCCCCACCAAAAATCATCAAAAAATTCAAAAAGCTTAACCCGAAAAGCACAAATATCTCCGTCTCGTACTTCCGGAGCTACAAAAACGCCCCAATTGAAATTATGATATATGACTAGTTAGGCCTTACTAAATCCATAGAATACTATCATTTTATAATATACTATACTCTAATATACTATACTATACTATAATATTGCACTTTGGTTTAGAACTTTTTAACCAGAAATAATTTTCTAAGGCACGTCGAATAATATATCGCTTATACTATTTTAGTGATTTTAAAACGGTACTTCCATCTACTACTCAAAAACCTTATTTTTGAGATCTCAAAATTTTCACGTTTTGAGTACAAACTCGCACCCCGTAACAAATACGAAAGTACGCCACTGACAAGAGTCGAAATCGGTAAAAATAAATCGCAAAAAATTTAAAAAGCTCATGCTCAAAAGTGCAAACCTTATATTGCCCTCCCACGCGTATCCTAAACTCGCACCTTTTAAAAAATACGAAAGTACGCCCTTGACAGGATTGAACTCGGCACAAACAAAATTCGGAAAAAATTTAAAAAGCCTAAACCTCATATTGCCCTCCCACATCTATACAAAACTCGCACCCCTGAAAAAATACGAAAGTACGCCCCCAACAGGTTGAAATTGGCCCAAAAAATTCTTAAAAAATTTAAAAGCTTATATCCAAAAGCAGAAACCGCATATTGCCCCCCACACCTTTACAAAACTCGCACCCCTTAAAAAATACAAAAGTACGCCCCTCACAGGGTTGAGATCGGCACAAAAATCCTTAAAAAATTGAAAAAGGTTATATCCAAAAGCACATACCTCATATTGCCACCCCCATGTCTATACAAAACTCGCACCCGTTAAAAAAAGACGAAAGTACGCCACGGGCAGGGTCAAAATTAGCACAAACAAATCGAAATAAATTCAAAAAGCTTTAGTCCAAAAGCACAAACCTCATATTGCCCACCAACATCTAAACAAAACCCGTACCCCATAAAAAATACGAAAGTACTCCCCTGAGAGGGTTAAAATCGGAACAAAAATTCTCAAAAAAATTCAAAAGCTTATATCCAAAAGCACACACCTCATATTGCCCCCCCCCACACCTATACAAAACTCGCACCCCTTCAAAAACTCAAAAGTGCGCCCCTTACAGGATTTAAATATGCAAGAAAAAATCGCAAAAAATCAAAAAGCTTAAATTCAAAAACACAAAGCTAATTTTGTATTTTTTTTTGAACATTTCAGCCCTATGCAAAATTCGCACGCCTTAAAAAATCCAAAACGACGCCACTGACAAGGTTAAAACCAGCACAAAAAATTCGCAACAAATTCAAAAAGCTTGTGCGAAAGCACAAAACTATTTCGTGAGTTTTTTGAAAATTTTACACCTCTGCAAAATTCACACCCTAAAACATCCGAAGGGACGCCACTGACAGGGTTAAAATAGACACGAAAAATTCACAAATAATTCAAAAAGCTTAAGTCCAAAAGCACCAACCCCATTTTTTGGTTTTGTTGAAAATGTCCCCATTTCCCCCCTTTTTTCTCCCCATGGATACGCCACTGATTTATACTTGGTTTTTCAAATCCACATCAAACCATTAACAACGATAAAAGTTTGGCCAAAATAATGGAAGCCATACTGGCGGAGCTATGTCATTTTTTCTGTTTCTTTTTTATTTGTTTTACTTTTAATTTTTTTTTGACATTTCCTATCAAAAATTGAAAATTTCGATAAACGTATATTTTTCGCCTCGTCGATGCGCAAATTTTGATGCCTCGCGCGATTCGAAACGTTTCGCCATAAGTTGACAAAGTTGATGAAAAAGTTGACCCCAATTTGGTAGCCAGTATCCACCCCCACCCTTATCTTACGGATCGGAACGTGGTTCTTAGTTGCCTGGCACATAAAAACTGTGAAATATTTTGGCCATTTCTAAAATTTTGCAAACATTTAAAAACTCCGGGTACTTCGAGGGGTGAGTTCGTCATTTTTGGCCATTTCTTCAAAATTCCCCCTTTGCGAATTTTTTGCGCAGCCTCTGTTCGAGCTAGCGGTTCCAGTCAAAAAAGCACACTTATTCCTAACGCTTAGCGTCAAAACGCGCTAAAATTGTTTCGCGTTCGACCAACACACCCCCACCCCTATGAAAAACTCGCTCCCCTTAAAAAAAATAAAGTACGCCTCTGACATGATCGAAGTTGACACGAAAAAATCGCAAAAAATTCAGAAAGCTTAACCAAAAGCACAACATTCTTCGTTTAAAAGCACCCGATTTACGTCCATCTGAAAATTTTTTCCCCTTTTTTGCCATTTTTTTCAATTTTTTCCTGCAACCCGCAAGTTTGCGATTTTTTTGTGACGTCCCTGTTCAAGCTAGCGCACTCCGGTCAGAAGTGACACTAATTCCTAACTCTTGGCTTTAAAACGCGCTCAAATTTTTTCGCCCTTGTCAATCGCACCCCCTCCCCTAAGCAAAACTCGTACCCCTTAAAAAATCCGAAAGCACGCCTTTGACCGAATCGAAATCCGCACCAAAAGTCATCAAACAATTTAAAAAGCTTAACTCAAAAGGCACAAATCTCCAAGCCTCTTACTTCCGAAACTACAAAACTCCCCAATTTGAATTATGTATATAGATAGAAGATAGAAAGGACGCCCCTGATAGGATTAAAATCGGCACGAAAAAATCTCTAATAATTCAAACAGCTTAAGTATAAAAGTACAATGCTCGTGATGTGTTTGTTTGTTAAATTTAAGCCCTATGGCAAACTCGCACCCCTTAAAAAAATCCGAAACCACGCCACTGACAGGGTTAAAATCGACACAAAAAATCGCCAGAAATTCTAGAAGCTTATGTATAAAAGCACAAACTTCATATTGCCATCCCCACCCCTATTAAAAACTCGCACCCCTTAAAAAATACGAAAGTACGCCCATGGCAAAGTTGAAATCGGTACAAAAATTCTCCAAAAATTTTTAAAAGCTTAAGTCCGGAAGCCGAATCTTTGTATTGCTACTGACACACCTATACAAAACCCTCACCCCTTAAAAAATCCGAAACGACGCCACTGACAGGGTTAAAACCGGCACGAAAAATCCGCAAAAAATTCAAAAAGCTTGTCCAAAAGCATAAATCTCATTTTGTGTTTTTTTTTTTAATTTCACGCCTATGCAAAATTCGCACCCCTAAAAAATCCGCAACCACGCCACTGACAGAATTCAAATTGTCACGAAAAATTCGCAAACAATTCAAAAATCGTAAGTCCAAAAGCATCCATCTGATTTTGAAGTTTTGTTGAAAATATCGCCCTTTTCCCCCCTTTTTTCCCCATGGATGCGCCACTGATTGAAACTTAGTTTTTCGAATCCGCTACGTCAAACCATTTACAACAATAAAAGATTGACCAAAATCGCAGATATGGGAGCGGAGCTATGTAATTTTTTCTGTTTTTCTTATTTTTTTTTATTTTTAATTTTTTTTGACATTTCCCATCAAAAATTGAAAATTTCAAAAAACGTATATTTTTCGTCACGTCGATGCGCAAATTCTGATGTCTCGCGAGATCCGATACGTTTCGCCGTAAGGGTGCTACTGGGCCCTGAACTCAAAAAGTTGACCTCATTTTAGTAGCCACCCTCACCCTTACCGTAGGGGTTGAAAAAAAAATCGAAGTTTTGTGGAGTATGGGAACTGTGGGATATTTGGACTATGGTGGAAATTTTACAAAAGTTTGAAAACTCTGGGTACACGAGGGACGACATCGTCATTTTTGGCCATTTCATCAAAATTTCCCCTTTGCAAATTTTTTGTGCAGCCCCTGTTCGATCTATCGGCTCCAGTCGAAAATCACACTTATTTCTAACCCTTAGCGTCAAAACACGCTAAAATTTTATCGCGTTTGACCAACCCACTCCCAACCCCTATGAAGAACTCGCTCCCCTTAAAAAAAAGGAAAGTACGCTCCTGGTAGGGAAAAACATTCAAATAAAAAATCGCAAAAAATTAAGAACGGTTAAGTCCAAAAGCACAACATTCTTCTCTAAAAAGCACCCGATTTACGTCCATCTGAAATTTTTTTTCAACTTTTTTGCCCTTTTTTTCAATTTTTTCCTTCAACCCGCAAGTTAGTGATTTTTTTGTGACGCCCCTGTTTGAGCTAGTATTCCCGGGTCAAAAGTGACACTTATTCCTAACCCTTAGCTTTAAAACCCAATGAAATTTTTTCGCCTTTGACAATCGCACCCCCCTCCCCTAAGCAAAACTCGTACCCCTTAAAAAATCCGAAAGCACGCCCCTGACCGAATCGAAGTCCTCACCAAAAATCATCAAAAAATTCAAAAAGCTTAACCCGAAAAGCACAAATCTCCAAGCCTCTTACTTCGGGAGCTACAAAAACGGCCCCCATTGGAATTATGTATATACTAGTTAGGCCGTACTAAATGTATGTAATAATATAATTTTATAAAATACTACACTCTAATACATTATACTATACTATACTACGGCACTTTCGTTTAGAAATTTTTAACCAGAAATGATTTTCTAAGGCACGTCGAATAATATATCGCTTGTACTATTTTAGTGAGTTTAAAACGGTACTTCCATTTACTACTCAAAAACCATATTTTTGATGTCAAAATTCTCACGGTTTCCGTACAAATTCGCACCCCTAAACAAATACGAAAGTACGCCACTGACAGAGTCGAAATCGGCAAAAAGAAATTGTAAAAAATTCAAAAAGCTCAAGGCCAAAAGCACAAACCTCATATTGCCCTCCCACGCCTATACAAAATTCGGACCTCTTAAAAATACGAAAATACGCCAATGACACGGTCGAAATCGGCAAAATCAAATCGCAAAAAATTCATAAATATTAAGTCCAAAAGTGCAAACCTCATATTGCCCTCCCACGCGTATCCAAAACTCGCACCCTTTAAAAAATCCGAAACCACTTCACTTTCAGAGTTAAAATCGACACAAAAAATTCGCAAAAAATTCAAAAATTTCAAGGCCAAAAGTACATCATATTGCCATCCCCCCATCTATTCAAAACTCACACCCCTTAAAAAATACGAATGTGCGCCCATGAAAGGGCTAAAATTGGCACAAAAAATTCTCAAAAATTTTTAAAAGTTTAAGTCCAGAAGCACAAACCTCATATTGCTACTTACACACCTATACAAAACTCGCACCCCTTAAAAAATCCGAAACGACGTCACTGACAGGGTTAAAACGGGCACAAAAAATTCGCAAGAAAATTTAAAAAGTTTGTGCAAAAGCACAAATTTAATTTTTTTTTAATTTCACGCCTATGCAAAACCCGCACCCCTAAAAAAATCAGCAACCACGCCACTGACAGTTAAAATCGACACGATAAATTCACAAAAAATTCAAAAATCTTAAGTCTAAAAGCACCAATCTCATTTTGAGGTTTTGTTGAAAATATCTCCATTTTCCCCTCTTTTTTCTACCCACGGATGCGCCACTCATTGAATCTTGGCTTTTCAGCACAAACCTCATGTTACCCTCCCCATATCTATTCAAAACTCGCACCTTTTAAAAAACGAAAGTACGCCCATGACAGGGTTGAAATCGGCACAAAAAATTCTCAAAAATTTTTAAAAGCTTAATTCCAGAAGCACATTCGTCATATTGCTACTTACACACGTATACAAAATCCGCTCCCTTTAAAACATCCGAAAGGACGCCACTGTCAGGTTTAAAATCGACGCAAAAAATTCAAAAAGCTTAAGGCCAAAAGTACAAACCTCATATTGCCATCCCCACACCTATTTAAAACTCGCATCCCTTAAAAAATACGAAAGTACGCCCATTGCATGGCTAAAATCGGCACAAAAAATTCTCAAAAAATGTTAAAAGCTTAAGTCTAGAAGCACAAACCTCATATCGCTACTTACACACCTATACAAACTCGCACCCCTTAAAAAATCCGAAATTAAGCCACTGACAGGGTTAAAACGGGCAGGAAAAAAATCGCAATAAATTCAAAAAGCTTTTCCAAAAGCACAAATCTCATTTTTTATTTTTTTTTTAATTTCACGCCTGTGCAAAACTCGCACCCCTTAAAAAATCCGTGACCACGCCACTGACAGAGTTTAAATTGACACGAAAAATTCGCAAAAATTTCAAAAAGCTTAAGTCCAACAGCACAAACCTCATATTACCATCCTCATATCTATTTAAAATTCGCACCCCTTAAAAAAAACGAAAGTACGCTCATAACAAGGTTGAAATCGGCACAAAAAATTCTTAAAATTTTTTAAAAGCTTAATTCCAGTAGCACATACCTCATATTGCTAGTTACACACCTATACAAAAGACGCTCCCCTTTAAAAATCCGAAACGACGCCACTCACAGGGTAAAAACCGGCACGAAGAATTCGCAAAAAATTCAAAAAGCTTGTCCAAAAGCTTGTCTCATTTTGTGTGTGTGTGTGTTTTTAATTTCACGCTTATGCAAAATTCGCACCTTTAAAAAATTTAAAAAAATCCGCAACCACGCCACTGACATATTTAAAATAACACTAAAATTCGCAAAAAATTCAAAAATCTTAAGTCCAAAAGCACCCATCTCAATTTGAAGTTTTGTTGAAAATATCGCCATTTCCCCCCCTTTTTTCCCCATGGATTCGCCACTGATTAAAACTTGGTTCTTCGAATCCGCCACATCAAACCATTTACAACAATAAAAGTTTGACCAAAATCGCAGTCATAGGGGCGGAGCTGTCATTTTTTCTGTTTTTTTTTATTTTTTTTTTATTTTTAATTTTTTTTGATACGTCTCATCAAAACTTAAAAATTTCAAAAAACGTATGTTTTTCGTCTCGTCGATGCGCAAATTTTTATGTCTCGCGAGATTCGATACGTTTCGCCGTAAGGGCGCTACTGGGGCGTGAAGTCAAAAAGTTGACCCCATTTTGGTAGCCACCCCCACCCTTACCATAGGGGTACGAAAAAAATTGACGTTCTCGTAAGTATGGGAACTGGGAAATATCTGGGCTATGGCGGAAATTTTACAAAAGGTCGAAAACTCTGGGTACACGAGGGACGACATCCTCATTTTTGGCCATTTCATCAAATTTTCACCTTTGCGAATTTTTTGTGCCGCCCATGTTCGATCTACCGGCTCCAGTCGAAAATCACACTTATTCCTAACGCTTAGCGTCAAAACGCGCTAAAATTTTACCGCGTTCGACCACCCCGCCCCTCACCCCATGAAAACTCGCTCCCCTTAAAAAAAAGGAAAGTACACAACATTCCACTAAGAAATTGCAAAAAATTAAAAATGGTTAAGTCCAAAAGCACAACATTCTTCTTTTAAAAGCACCCGATTTACGTCCATCAGAAATTTTTTTTCAACTTTTTTGACCTTTTTGTAAATTTTTTCCTTCAACCCGCAAGTTCGCGATTTTTATGTGACGCCTCTGTTCGAGCTAGCATCCCCGGATCAAAAGTGACACTTATTCCTAATCCTTAGCTTTAAAACCCAATGAAATTTTTTCGCCTTCGACAATCGCACTCCCCACCTCTAAGCAAATCTCGTACCCCTTAAAAAAATCCGAAAGCACGCCCCTGACCGAATCGAAATCCCCACCAAAAATCATCAAAAAATTCAAAAAGCTTAACCCGAAAAGCACAAATCTCCAAGCCTCTTACTTCGGGAGCTACAAAAACGGCCCCCATTGGAATTATGTATATAAGGTGAGGCAAATAAAGGGCCTATTAGAAATATCTCGAGAACTAAAGTAAAGAAAATTATGAAAATTGGAATATAGGGGTTTTGAGGTGTGAACTATTTAATGAAAATATTTTGGTCTCTTTGCTACTTCCAGTTATACCGGAAGTTGGTTGTAACTTCGTTTTTTAAATGGGACACCCTATATATTTTTACGTTTTTTGATTCTCCTCGATTTCTTCTTTCTTAAAATATAAGGTTTTGTAATATTATACAGGGTAGATTAAAAGACAATTACGTTATTTTATTAATTTCGTAGCAAAATTCACACCCGGCAGAATTGTAGTAGTTTTACATCAAAAACCGTTTATATGTTCAAATGATTTTTAATATGGTCTACTTATGTTACCAATTATTAGTATAGCTAAATTTTTAAGTTTTAGTATACAGGGTGGGTCGAAACTCGGAATGTGTATTTTCTGAGTTTTCTTAAATGAAACACACTATATTTTAGTACTGTAATAAAATGGTATTTTATGGTACACTTTAATTTCTTAAGCATTCCCTATACTCAACTGCTTTAATTTGTGCTTAATTGTTAATCGCACCAACAATCTTAACTACGTAGATATTTTGATAGCTCAACCATTATTGGCAATTTTAAGTAGTCTCGATTATTATGTATTTATTTCCGAAAAATTATTTGTGATTGAATATTTTTACGGCCAACCTAATAAAATTTCAGGTATTTTGTGTTGCAATTAATATTTGGCTTGAATCACCAATAACTCACAAATTGAAGCAGTTAGGTATAGGGATTGCTTAAAAAATTAAAAAGTATCCTAAAATAACATTTCATTACAATACTAAAATACAGGGTGTTCCATTTAAGAAAACTCAGAAAACACTCATTCTGAATTTCTACCAACCCTGTATACAAAAAAGGAAAAATTTAACTATACCAATAATTCTTAACATAGACTATATTAAAAATTATTTGAATATAAACCGAGTTTATTATGTTAAACTACTACAATTCTACAGGGTGTGAATTTTGCTACGAAATTCATAAAAAACGTAATTATCTTTTAACCTACCCTGTATAATATTACAAAAACTTATATTTTAAGAAAGAAGAAATCAAGGAGAATCCAAAAATGTAAAAATGTACAGGATGTCCCATTAAAAAAAAACGAAGTTTCAACCAACTTCCGGTATAACCGGAAGTAGCAAAGTGACCAAAATATTTTCATTAAATAGTTCACACCTCAAAACCCCCGTATTCCGATTTTCATAATTTTCTTACCTTGAGTTCTCGAGATATTTCTAATACGCCCTTTATCTGCCTCACCCTGTATAGAAATAGAGATTAGGCAGTTTTAAATGCATGTAGTATACTCTACTATACCAAAATATTGCACTTTCGGTTAGAACTTTTTAACCAGAAATGATTTAAAAACCAACAGTATACATTTGTCCTCATCTTGCTATAGAACGTCGAATAATATATCGCTTATACTATTTCTGTGACTTTAAAAGTTACCTTTTAGGCGCGTCGAATAATATGTCGCCTGTACTATTTTGGCGACTTTAAACAGTACTTCCGGTTGTATTTCTAAATCCGTTACTCCGAGTTAAATTACATTTTTATAAAAACTGAAATAAATCAAAACACCCTGTATTTAGGTATAGGGAAACAAATCGCAAAAAATTCAAAAACTTAGGTCCAAAAGCTCAAATCTCATATTGCCCTCCCACACCTATAAAAACTCGCACCCCTTAAAAAATACTAATTTGCGCCCCTGACATGGTTAAAATCGGCACAAAACAATAGCAATAAATTTAAAAATCTTATTCCAAAAGTACAAATGTCATATTGCCACCCCCACACTTATACAAAACTCGCACCCCTTAAAAAATCCAAAACCACGCCCATGACAGGTTTGAAATCGGAACAAAAACAAATCGCCAAAAATTCAAAAAACTTAAATCCAAAAGCTTAGCCTCATATAGCCCTCCCACACCTATACAAAACTCGCTCCCCATAAAAAATACGAACGTACGCTCCTGACAGGGTTGAAATCGTCACAAAAAATTCTCAAAAAATTTAAAAAGCTTATATCCAAAAGCACCATCCTCATATTGCCCCCAATGACTATTCAAAACTCGCACCCCTTAAAAAATACGAAAGTACGCCCCTGACAGAGTTGAAATCGGCAAAAAAAATCGCAAAAAATTTAAACAGCTAACATCAAAAGTACAAACCTTATATGGCCACTCTCACACCTATACAAAACTCGCACCCCTTAAAAAATACGAATGTACGCCCATGACAGGGATGAAATCGGCATAAGCAATTCTCAAAAAATTCAAAAAGTCTAAGTCCAGGAGCTCAAACTTCATATTGCCGCCCTTAAACACCTATACAAAACTCGCAACCCTTAAAAAATACGAAAGTACGCCCCTGATAGGATTGGAATCGGCACGAAAAAATCGCAAAAAATTCAAAAAGCTCAATCCCAAAAACAAAAACCTCATTTTGTGTTTCTTTTTAATATTTCAGCCCTATGCAAAACTTGTACCCCTTAAAAAATTCGAAATCACGCCACTGTCAGGGTTAAAATTGACACGAAAAATTTGCAAAAAATTCAAAAATCTTAAGTCCAAAAGCACAAACCTTATGTTTTGGTTTTGTTGAAAATATCCCTATTTTTGCCCCCTTTTTTCTTCCCATTGATACGCCTCTGATTCAAACTTAGTTTTTCGAATCCGCTAACATCAAACCACTTACAACGGTAAAAGTTTGGTCAAAATCGAAGCCGCAGGGACTGAGCTATGTCAGTTTTTCTGTTTTTTTCATTTTTTTTTACTTTTTAATTTTTTTTCGAAATTTTTTATCTAAAATTGAAAATTTCGAAAAACCTATGATTTTCGTCTCGTCGATGCCCAAATTTTGATGCCTCGCGCGACTCACTATGTTACGGCTTAAGTACGCTACTGGGCCGCGAAGTTAAAAAGTTGACCCCTTTTTGGTAGCATCCCCCACCCTTACTCTAGGGGTTGGAACGCGGTTTATGGTTGCTTTGCATGTAAAAACTGTGAAATATTTTGGCCATTTCGGAAATTTTGCAAACATTTAAAAACTCCGGGTACTTCGAGGGGTGAGTTTGTCATTTTTGGCCATTTCTTCAAATTTCCCCTTTGCGAAATTTTTGTGTCGCCCCTGTTCGAGCTATCCGTTCCAGTCGAAAATCACAATTATTCCTAACGCTTAGCGTCAAAACGCGCTAAAACTTTATCGCTTTCGACCAACCCACCCCGTACCGCTATGATAAACTCGCTCCCCTTAAAAAAAAGAAAGTACGCCCCTGGAAGGGATAAACTTTGCACGAGAAAATTGCAAGAAATTTAGACAGCTTAAGTTCAAAAGCACAACATTCTTCTTTTAAAACCACCCGATTTACGTCCATCTGAAATTTTTTTTCAACTTTTTTGCCCTTTTTTTCAATTTTTTCCTTCAACCCGCAAGTTTGCGATTTTTTTGTGACGCCCCTGTTCGAGGTAGTATCCCTGGGTCAAAAGTGACATTTATTCCTAACCCTTAGCTTTAAAACCCAACGAAATTTTTTCGCCTTTGACAATCGCATCCCCCTCCCCTAAGTAAAACTCGTACCCCTTAAAAAATCTGAAAGCACGCCTCTGACCGAATCGAAATCCGCACCAAAAATCATCAAAAAATTCAAAAAGCTTAACCCGAAAAGCACAAATCTCAGCACCTCGTACTTCCGGAGCTACAAAAAACCCACTTGTGAATTATGTATATAGAGACAATCTCATGGGAATATTTTTCCCAACGGACCCGCCGTTTTCGCCTTGTCTAATAGAATATTGTCAGCATATTGTCAGTCAGAGAGTGACAATCAGTGACAATTTTAAATATTTGACATGGCATCGGGAATATTTTGAGTTGTTGATTAAATTATATTGATATATAGTGTATTTGATAAATAATTGATTTAAGACGTGAACTTAATAAAAAGTTATTTATTGTGTATTATTTGTGGAAGATCCAAGCAGAGAATACATCAGGATAATATATTCTGTGATCCAAGTATTTTGTTGTTAAAGATGTTCAAAATTGTAAGCATTCCACAGCAACAATATATTATTAAAAAATCACTTTAACACTTTTCCCCTTTTCTCGATTGTGTATTAGTTTTTGTTGTACATATAAATTATTACAATCACTGAATACATAGTTAGTGAAAAAATTATCACATTTATTAACTGAATTAATAATTTGCAATTATAAAAATAACAGTTATCCAAGAACATTCAAAAGCCATCTCTTTAAGTTAATGATGACATTTTCAAGTAGAATGATATTCTAGTAATGTTTACATATCCATACCAGTGTGAATTTTACTACACGGAATTTGCCGTGTAAAGACAGAAAAAGTAGGGATAGCCGTAAAATATTTGCGAATTATGTACCGATGGCCTTAATTAAATTTACCTTTATATAATAATTGCATATCATATCAATATTGTGGAGCAATATATAATTTTTCTTCTTCAATGACAGTAGGTATGAAATATACGTCAATTTGACAATTTCAATTGACAATATGAATTATTTAAGAAAGTTGCAATATTTCTCCGCTATTCGCGCACGATCGTTTTTCGTATCCCCTCCAAGTACTTGCACACCGCGAATAGAAAAATGAAGGTAACTTAATGCATGTAAGTTATTATTTTATGTCTTTTATATAGTTTGGGTTTATCTTTTTATGTCTTTTGGTTGGTGTTTCATTTGAAGTGCCCCTCCTCCTACAAGACAACTTCCCCCCCAAAGCAAGATCACAGCCAAGGCAAATGTCTAGATCGGCCACTGTAACATATTATACATAGGTACTCTATTATTTGAAGAAGTTAAAACGACGCATTTTATTTTCTTCAATTAATAATCGATTTTATTAATGCTCATGATAATATTGGGAAATTACAGGATTTTAATGGTTTAGGGTCTTATTATTTTAAATATTAAGTATCATACTATAAACATATAATAAAATTCAAATTATATGGAGGAAAATATTGGTGTAATAAACTCTGATTATCAGTATATCTATGGGTAAAACTATTGAGATGAAATAAGATTAAAATATGGCCAGTCTAATTAGGAATATTTTAAAATAATATTAGTATGGTATAGTTAGACCCAAACCCAGACATCCAAAGTGAAAGTTATCCTCCAATACCAAATTGTTCTATATGGTCCACATAATGTTCAGAAAAAAGTCACACCATTTTGAGCGTCGGGTTTGGGGGGGAGAGGGGGGAGAAATCTGCAAATTCGTAGTTTTTTACGTTTTTCGTCAATATTTCTAAAACTAAGCGGTTTAGTATGAACAACCCTCTACACAAAATTGTTCTACATTAAATTTGAAATAAAAAAGGCCCTATGCATAACCCTTCTAAAATGAACGGTTCCAAAGTTACGGAGGTAGTATAGTATAATTGGTCCAAAAAAAGGCCTAACCCAGACATCCAAAGTAAAAGTTTTCCTTCAACACCAAATTGTTCTATATGGTCCACATATTGTTCAGTAAAAAGTTACACAATTTTGAGCGTCCGGTTTGGGGGGGAGATGGGGGAGAAGTCGGTAAATTAGTAGTTTTTTTAAGTTTTTCGTCAATATTTCTAAAACTATGCTTTAGCGTAAGAAATGTTCTATAGGAAAATATTCTACATAAAATTTAAAATAAAAAAGGTTCCATACATAATTGTTACAAAATCAACGGTTCCAGAGTTACGGAGGGTGAAAAGTGGAGGTTTTCGATACTTTTTATATTTACCGATTTCTCTCCCCTCCCCCCCCCCCCAAACCCGACGCTCAAAATGGTGTGACTTTTTTCTGAACATTATGTGGACCATATAGAACAATTTGGTGTTGGAGGATAACTTTCACTTTGGATGTCTGGGTTTTTGGTATAGTTATATCATAAATATTGCCCAAAAAATATAAAAAGTATCGAAAACTTCGACATTTCACCCTCTGTAACTCTGGAACCGTTGATTTTATAACAATTATGTATAGAACATATTTTGTTTTAAATTTCATGTAGAACATTTTTGTATATAACATTGTTTACGATAAAGCATAGTTTTAGAAATATTGACGAAAAACATAAAAAAACTACTAATTTACCGGCTTCTCTCCCATCTCCCTCCCAAACCGGACGTACAAAATGGTGTAACTTTTTACTGAACAATATGTGGACCATATAGAACATTTTGGTGTTGGAGGAAAACTTTTACTTTGGATGTTTTGGTTAGGCCTTTTTTTGGACCAGTTATACTATACTACCTCCGTAACTTTGGAACCATTCATTTTAGAAAGATTATGCATAGGGTCTTTTTTATTTCAAATTTAATGTAGAACAATTTTGTATAGAGGGTTGTTCATGCTAAACCGCATAGTTTTAGAAATATTGGAGAAAAACTTAAAAAATTACGAATTTACCGATTTCTGCCCCCTCTCCCCCCCCCCCAAACCCGACGCTCAAAATGGTGTGACTTTTTTCTGGACATTGTGTGGACCATATAGAACAATTTGGTGTTGAAGGATAACTTTCACTTTGGATGTCTGGGTTATGCCATCTTTTTGATCAACTATACTATACTATATGCAATAGTAATTTAAAAGTTCATAAGGTGTTTAGTTTATTCATTAAAAAATAGCAAAATATCATTTGACCTAATGGGAATTTATAATAGCTAGTCTAAGAGCTGGGAGCGGCTTTTGTGCGTGATATGTAATATGGAAAAACTAAACAGGGATATGTTGAATAAGTTGTGTACATGACTTTCCCCAACGGGCGGAAACCAGAGTGGGGGACGAGGGTAGTTATAAAGGGTCAAAGTCGCGGTTTTTATTATTTTTTTGTGACGCTTATGATCGAGATAGTGCACCAAAATTTGGTAATAAGTAGGTCATGATGTAACTAAGTAAAATCTCCAGGGGCGGAACGCTGCGTGACCTATAAAGGAGTGGGTGCAGGGGTAAATATAAAAATTATAAGGGGTTTATTGTGACGTTCCTGATCGAGATCGGGAATAAATTGAGGAGCTGAGTATCAAAGACGGACTACTTCATTTTGTACTTTTTTCAAGAAAGCTGAAAAACTGCAGCTCGTTATATTCTCAACATCCAATTGTGATTTTTTTATGAATATACTTATAGCGTCTGTTAATACTCTTGAATAACGAAAATGTAAATATATTTATGCTTTATTCCCTAAAATCAATAAAGAAAGTCGAGTTGGCCGATATTGCAACCAAGCTCTGGAGCTGTCCGTTTTTGAACCCAATGTCGACCATTTTTGTCGACTAATCTCTTCCTGTCTTCATTTTTAGTTGCTTCAACTATGTTCACTTGCATTTTTCGGAAAATAATGCAAATAATATTAAAAAGAAAACACGAAAACGGTTGAAATAACGTCGTAAACTGTTGCAAACTTAAAACGCAATGGATACTCTCAGTAGGGTTGTTCTAGTGCGCATGGCAACTTGACGGAAATGCTAGTGCTAGTAATATGGAAAAACTATACGGGGATATGTTGAATTAGTTGTGTACATGACTTTCCCCAACGGGCGGAAACCAGAGTGCGGGACGAGGATATAGTTATAAGGGGTAAAAGTCGCGGTTTTTATTATTTTTTAGTGACGCTCATGATGGAGATATTGCACCAAAATTTGGGAATAAGTAGGTCATGACGTAAATAAAATCTCCAACGGCGGAACGCTGCTTGGGATACAAAGGGGTGGTAGGCAGGGGTGAGTATAAAAATGTAAGGGTTTTTTTTGCCGTTCGTAATCGAGATAGTGCACCAAAATTTGGGAATAAGTAGATCATGACACAACTAAGGAAAATCTCCAGGGGCGGAACGCTGCGTGGGGGACAAATGTTGTGCTGCGTCACAAAAAAAATAATACAAACTGCGACTTTGACCCCTTAAAATTACCCTCATCTCTAACTCTGGTTTCCGCCTCTGGGGTTTTGCTTAGTTATGTCATGGTCTACTTATTCCCAAATTTTAGTGCACGAACAATCTCAATCACGAACGTCACAAAAACCCCTTATATTTTTTATATTCACCCCTGCCCCCACCCCTTTGTCGGCCACGCAGCGTTCCGCCCCTGGAGATTTTACTTAGTTACGTCATGGTCTACTTATTCCCAAATTTTGGTGCACTATCTCTATCATGAGGGTCACAAAAAAAATACTAAAAACCGCGACTTTGACCCCTTATAACTACCCTCGTTTCCCACTCTGGTTTCCGCCCGTTGGGGAAACTCATGTACACAACTAATTCAACATATCCCCATATAGTTTTTCCATATTACTTATCACGCACAAAATCCGCTTCTATCTCTCCGACTATAATTAATATTAATAGTCTCTAAATGTATCCTATAATTAAATTTATATTTTGTCACTAATTTAGGATTAAAGTAATAAATCGAAAATTGTTATGGAGAGTGATGTAATATCTTCTATGGTTCTCTTACTGACCACATAGCTTTGTAGTTAGGTATAGCTAAAGACTGATGGTTTCGGCATTTTAATCAATTGTTTTTCAAAAATTCTATAAAACTGGACCGGTTTTTGCTTTTTAGAGATATGTCAGGTCAGTTTTATGGTTCTAGGCCTAGGCTAAAAAACTGAAAATTGTGTATCAAGCTGGCTTTTCCACCTTTTAAAGAAGACATGATTAAATAAAGTGAAGTAACAAAATAATGGATGGGAAAATAAACATATGCTGTCGTAATCTTCCAAAACATCCCAGAGGACGCAAAAAAACTGAGACCATCGTATCAGCTCTAAAACTAAACTAAGGACTAAAATACAGTAGCCAGTATTCGTGAAAGATTTTGGAAATATTGTCGAACCTCTCCATAAGACTGAGAGGAAGCTGTCATTTGACTGGACACCAGTTAAATGGCAGTCTCCAGAGCATGAATGGAAAGGAACAGGGTATTTTTTGTACTTGATACGATTGCTTCCCAAAATGGCATCCGTGCGGTGCTTTCCCAAGTACAGGAGAGTGAGGAACACGTCATAGGATACTTCAGCAAAGCTCTGGGAAAAGCAGAAAGACATTGCTGTGTCTTCAAGAAGGAGTTATTGGCGGTCGTCAAAACAGTAGAACACTATGAATCATCCCACGATGGCAGAAGATTCTCGATGAGATCCGATTATTACGCCTTGCAATAACTTCTGAATTTCAAGACACCTGAAGGCCAGATAGCTCGATGGCTTGAGAAACTTCAGACCTACATATGATTTTGACAATCACCATCGAGCATGAAGACATGGGTATGTCGAAGGCCTCTCGATAAAACCATCCACGAATAGAAACTATCAAGTCTGGCCAGTTTCCACAGTTGAAAAGCATAGAGGAGGGAATGACGAAGAAGTTCTAACCAAAGAAAACCTCCACCCCAAACAAAAGAAAAATCCAATCTATGAGTAACTGGACAACGGAGCTGAGCTATAGTGGCAGGATATTGTCAAATATGGACAAGCATTGAAGGACTATTGTGTGCATCCTAGAAGGTATCCAAAATAAGACTTAATGGAAAATTCAAACAGTACATTACCGTGACTCCATGGAAATGAATTGGTGTTGACAGTCGGGGACGATTTCCAGCAACAACATTAGGAAATAAGTCTTTGCTATGGACTATTTTTCCAAATGATTAGAAATAGTTGCACTACCCGACTAAGAAGCAATCAGAGTTGGTGAGACCCTACTTGAGAATGACGTTTTCCGACATGGGTTCCACTTCTGCTTCATACCGATTAGAGGCGCAACTTCGCAACGGAAGTTTGGAGGTCATAATGGATTTGCTGGGAATTAAGAAGACTAGGACGATACCACTTTATTATCCTTCAGTCCGACGGAATGATACCAAAAAATGACCGGACCATCAACAACTACCTACTTGTCCCTGTTTGTACCGGGTGTCCCAATAAGAATGGCTCTCGGCCATATCCCAGGAACCGTTTATACTACAGCTTTGGGAAAAAAAATTATAACAAAAGTTGCCCCGAGAAAAGCCTGGAAATTATTTTCATAATTGTAAGTCCACCGCTAGAGGGCGTAATTGAATATCGAAAATTAAGAAATCGAAATTTAAAAAAATTTGCCTAATGAAAGGGCACTGAAAATCCGATTATCGTATTCTTCATAAAATTCTGCGCATATTTTATTTCACAAGTTTATGTCTACTTGTGCAAATAAGAGGTGGGGGTGAGTGGGAACCTTGTTATGAAAAAATCGCTGTAAGTCCGGTTCTGCTTAATCGATTTTTGCAAACTTGGTCTTGTTGAAAACAGCTCTTTTTCGTCAATGTAACAGTTATAATTTGGAAAAAGCCTATTACTTGATATGCCGGCTAGAAGGCGCCATGTATTTTTTTTAGAAATCTAGTTTTCTTTGGAAAATATTAAATACAAGTATGTATTTTTTTCCTGTATTACAAAATTAGACCAAATTAGCAACAGAACACCGAAAACCGCATGTCGATTCCTTTTTTCTATCTCGAGATATCTTAAGAAACGTGTAAATTTTAAACATAACTGTTGCTGTCATATAAGTGGAAATATATAGAAGCACGTAGTGTGCCATGGAAAAAACAAAGGAACATTGTCCAGAGGTCACCGTATATAATGAATCAAAACAACAATAAGACAAGTAACACTATAAAATATAACAAAAAAAAAAGTGTGTGTACTTTGTACGCGAGTAAGAAGTTATACTTCTATTATTATGATTTTAACGAAATAAATATATTTTAAACAGTTTAATTTTATTTTTATTTAAATATTACACTAATTTTAATACTTAAAATAATACCAAAAAATAGCGTTAATATGTAAATTTTTATGAATTGTTGCCTCCGCGCTTTTGCTTTTCTCTCGATGAATCGTAGAAAATGTAAAATCGTCAGATTTTCTACACAAATTTTTAATTTTTATTTCATTATATTTTAATATCAATTATCCTATTCCCAACTAAGATAAATACATCTGTTATTGTCACCGGTAAACTAAGTTAAGGAAGTCAAAGTGGAAACAAGTGTGCTATGGAAAAAAATAGAACTATTAGAAGTATTAACTTCAAAAAGTCATCATGTGTCAAATTATGTGTCAAATCTGTAAAATATAAAAATTTGTTCATTGATGGTTTGTTGCGGTTTGTTTCTATTAAATTTTATATAAAATTTATACAGAGTGAAATTCAAGATGATTCTTACAAACGAAGAAGCATTTGACATGATAGCCACATTCTTTGAATGCATAAGAAATGCAACTGTTGCGGCTAGATTATATGCAATGAAATATCCCCAACCAGTTTTGACATTAATAAACGTCAAATACGGTTGCATCTAAAATAGCTCCAGAAAAAATTATTTTTTTTAATAGTTTAACTTAAATTAATTTTATAGTGGTTTTAATTATCACTGATAAGAAGTATCGGTCCTATGGGTTAAATCGCCTAGGCTTCTTTTCACGGTGTTTAACTTTTGTGTGAACAGTTTAAAATTTGGCCACGGTTAAACGTACCTAAATATTGACATTCAGCTCGCAGTTTTTGTGACAATTAAAACATTTAAATTTCATCGTGGGTAAAAACATTTACATATTGTAGAATAGTGATACAAAAGTGAAAATATTCTCCCCAGATGGGGGAGAATATAAAAAAGACGCCAGTGTGCGAACTAAATAGTGCTGAAGTTATTAGTGTTAGTAATCAAGACATGGATACAGGAACTATCACCACAAATTCTTCTGCTACAAGGGAGGTAAAACTTTTTAATATTAATTGTAATAGTTACGACTTTCAAAATTGTTGTGTTTATGTTGAGAAGACCAATGATCAGAATATTTCCCGTTTGCATCCAATGGTTGTTACAGATATTTTACATCAAAAATTAAAGATTAATAATATTAAGCAAATTAAAAGTATAGGAAGAAACCGTGTTAAAGTAATCCTCAAATCTATTTTGGATGCAAATAATTTAGTCAATTATAGTCACTTAAAGGATGATAATTTAAAAGCGTACATTCCAAATCACCTCTTGGAAATCAAAGGACTGATACGCGATGTTGATACCAAATATAATATTGACTATTTGAAAAAATATATGAGCTCTAGTTCACCAATTGTTGATATTAAAAGAATGCACAGAAAAGTAGAAAAGGATGGAAATACAGAATACGTCCCTAGACGTAATGTTATAATTACTTTTGAAGGCAATTGTTTGCCAAACTATGTTGTGATCAATTATGTATTTTTCCAAGTGGAAAAATTGTTGGGTAAAGTGACGCAATGTTATAAATGCCTCAAATATGGACATATTTCTAGACAGTGTAAAGGTACACAGGAATACTGTATACAATGTGGACAAATTAAAAATGACATACATACATGTGATGAAACAAAAAAGTATTGCATACACTGTAAAACTGCTAAGCATATATCGATCTCTAAAAACTGTCCTTTTTTCGAACATCAAAAAAAAATAAAAAATATCATGATTGAACATAAAATCTCATATTTGGAGGCAAAAAATTTGAGCGACTCATCATTTTCTGGTCTTATTTCTAATAACAGATTTGAAATATTGTCAAATTCAGACAAAGAATTTCCAAAATTAACTAACTCCTCTGAAGTTAGTACATCTCCTTATTTCAAGCCATTGAGGCCTCATCTACAGAAACCCAAAAATTTTAGCCAACCAAGCTGTAGTACATCAAGCACTGAGTATAGTGCCAATAAAAAAAGAAAAGTATCATCTCCAACTTCCGAAGATCCTACACCATATCTCATCCCTTTCAGATTTGGACCGTCTCAACCTTTACCTCCCTTAAACAAGGAAAGTTTTTCTAATACAGACAATGATAAAAATAAGTTAGTAGATTCCTTAGTATTTCTTTTCTCAAGTTTTATTCAAAATATTAATTGTTTAGAAGAGGCAAAATCACTTGACATGAATTTGTTAGCCAAAGGTATTAATAATGTTCTAGATAATATTTTAAAAAATAACTCATCTAATGACAAACAAATCTAAACTCAAAATAATACAATGGAATGCTCGATCAGCTGTTGCTAATAAAAACAGCCTTATTGACTTTTTAATAACCGAAGATATTGACATAGCTTTAATAAGTGAAACTTGGTTTAAACGGGATGTTGTATATATTTATAGAGGTTATAATGTGATACGCGAAGATCGCGATGACGGCTATTCTGGAGTTGCTATTTTAATTAAAACTGGTATTCCTTTTGAGCGCATAACAATTAAAAAAAATTATATTCAAGACTTGCTTGCTTGTGGTATTAAAATCAACTATAAACAAAGTTATTTAAGTTTACTCTCTGTATATAGGTGCCCAAAAACTAAAACCAAAACCGAAGATTGGGATAAGTTATTTTCTCAACTAAAACACCCTTGTATCATTGGAGGAGATATGAATGCACATAATTCTCTGTGGGGCTCATATAAAAATGATAATATAGGCCATCAAATTGTGGAGACAATTCAGAATTTAGATTATGTAGTAATGAATAATGGATAACCAACTTGCCAAACGAGTCCAGGAAACTCAGATTCCATGATTGATGTCACGTTTTGCTCACCATCCCTTTTTGATAAAACTTCGTGGTCTGTAGATCTTGATACCTTGGGATCAAATCATTTCGTTATAAAGGTTGTGATCGATGTCTTGGGAACTAATGCTAATACCATTTATCCCAGTAGTAAGTGGAACATTAAAAAAGCAAATTGGTCATTATACTCTCAGCTTGTTGATACCTTATTAAACGAAAAACCTCACACATTCTTAAATACCCAAGAAAAATATAATTTCCTTATTGACTGTATTAATGAAGCTTCTAAACAATCTATTTCTGAAAATAAACCATTTAAATGCAAACGGACTCCCCCTCCGTGGTGGGATTCGGAATGTGATCAATCCGTTGCAGAAAGAAAGAAGGCATTAATAAACTATAAAAACAATTCTTCTCCTGAAAATTTTTGTAAATGCAAAGAAGTAAATGCTCGTGTCAAAAAATTCCTGAAATTAAAGGCCAAACAAAGTTGGGTTGAATGGTGTTCAAAATTAAATAAACAAACTCCATCTAGTCTTATTTGGAATCAAGCAAGAAAAATGAATAGGAAAAAAGTTAATTTTTCATTACCTCTAAGTAACTCATGGGTAGACGATTTTTTCGATAAAATAGCTCCACCTTACGTAAATAACCAGTTAGATGTTATTAATTCTAAAACGCTTCCATCTGATCAGAATCATTTTCTCCTTACACCTTTTTCGAGAGCTGAATTAGAATTTGCCCTTGATAATCGCGTTAGTACCTCACCAGGATACGACGCAATCAAATATCCTATGATACAACATTTACCAGATAACGCAAAACAATTACTTTTAAATATATTTGACCAGATAATTATTGAAGGCAACAGCATAATAGATTTTAAGCGTATTATAGTCGTTCCTATTCCCAAACCGGGGAAAGACCCTAAATTAGCTGAAGCTTACCGACCGATATCATTATTATCATGTATATTGAAGACTCTCGAACGGATGGTTAAGATTAGGTTGGATTGGTGGCTAAGGGATCAAAATCCTTTACCCGCTAACCAACATGGTTTTAAAAAAGGTTATGGAACTTTAGATTCCTTAACATCTGTTGTTGTAGACATTCAGAACAGTTTTTCCAGGAACAGTTATGTGCCCGCTTTATTTTTAGACATCGAAGGTGCTTATGACTCTCTCTCTTTCAATTCTCGAAGAAAAAATGATTACATTTTTTAATATTCCATCACAGTTTGCTTCTAACATTGTAAACCTGTATAAAAATAGAATAATTTATTAAAAAAATAATCATACTCTTATAGGCCCTAGACTTAATAATAAAGGATTACCTCAGGGCTCCGTTTTGAGCCCTATTTTATTTAACATTTACACAGCAGATCTACACAACATCACTATTAACAATATTGCATTTAATATTGTACAATATGCTGACGATTTCTGTTTGTACACAGAACACAAGAAATATCAGCAATCCATTGAAAACTTGACTAGTGTCTATGGTCTCCATAAAAAATGGTTTATTGAAAATGGCTTTGAATTATCATGCAGTAAATCACAAGTTTGTTTATTTACCAGACATAACTTTCCTAATATTAGCACAATCACCTTAGGTGGGCACAAATTTTCTTTTAAAAATAAAATTAAATATCTTGGAATGATACTCGACCAAAAATTGACCTGGAAGTTATATATTGACGACATGTTGAACAGGTGTAATAAGGGAATAAACTTTCTTAAATCAATTAATAGAACTTGGTGGGGATCGGATGTTGAAGTAAGTTTATTATTTTATAAAGCTTACATACGATCTATTTTCTATTACGGCAGTGTTTTGTATGGATCAGCAAGTAATGCACTACTAAACAAAATCAACGTTTTACAGAATTCAGCCTTACGAATATGTCTAGGAGCTATGAGATCCACTCCAGTACAAGCTTTATATTTGGAAGCCTTGGAACCTCCTTTAAATCTAAGACGAAGTTTTTTGTTCAAAAAATATTTAATGAAAGTATACTTACTTAACCCACTTCTATACCAAAAAATAGTGACTTTGAGTTGCCATGATCTAACCAATAAATATTGGCAAAAAAAGAAATCTCCCTTACTGTGTGAAGCTTATAATCAAAATATAGTACTCTTAAAAAATATAGATAAAACGAACGACTCATTCAAAAACTACGCGTACTCTTCTTTCTTTTCTCCTACAGATATTATTGTACCAAATTATAGTGAAAACATATATTTAAATAAAAATATTCTTTTATCCATAACGAACAATTACAATGAGTCAATAGCTCTATATACAGATGCGTCTAAATCTGCAGATGGAACTGGACGCGCCTTTTTTATACCATCGGGACATATAGAAAAGAAATTCAAACTGAAACCGGAGACTTCGATTTATACAGCAGAGGCTATTGCAATATATG
The DNA here is from genome assembly GCF_917563875.1 of Diabrotica virgifera virgifera. NCBI lineage: Eukaryota > Metazoa > Arthropoda > Insecta > Coleoptera > Chrysomelidae > Diabrotica > Diabrotica virgifera. The sequence goes on along the minus strand of NC_065445.1, from coordinate 197,617,853 downwards.
AAGCTTTACTATATGTAGCTGAATTTGATTTCGCCCATATTATAATTTTGTCTGACTCCTTAGCAGTATTGAAATCTCTTGATAAATATGGACCCCCAAACATCCAAGACTGCCCATACATTTATAAAATTAAACATATTAAACAAAATCTTTTAACCAAAGGAATCAATGTACATTTTATCTGGATTAAAGCACACGCAGGATTTGAACATAATGAGTATGTCGACTTATTAGCCAAAGAAAGCGGTTCATCCGATACCAGTATTCTACATAAAATAGCACTGACTGATAGTATAATCTCTTTCAAGTCAACACTGCATCGGGAGTGGAGCTACCAGTGGAAGGAATACTCTTTTGTGAATCAAAATAGATACTCGTTAATTCAGCCCGATATTCCCAAATTTCCTTGGTACAAGTCTTGTAGAGCTTCTAGAAAGTACATAACTTCTATTATTAGAGTACGATTCGGGCACGCATGTTATCCAAAGCATTTATTTAAAATACAGGTTTTGGATAATGATAAATGTGAGCTTTGTGAAGAGGAAAGTGATTTAGATCATATATTTTTTGGTTGTTCTAAAAATACAATTTACTCATCTAAATTAATAAATGATTTATTAAAATGTAAAGTAGCAACTCCTTGGAACATACTATATTTATTATCACTTGGTTCTGTAGATGTATACAACTCTTTAATTAACTTTTTAAAAGACAGCAAATTATCATTATAATTCCCTTAAACATTTTTAATTAATACCTTTGGTAGTTAGTTGTTTTAGCTGTTAAGCTTAGTGTTACTTAATACCTTTTAGTTGTTATCTTTGTTTTAAACCTGTTTTGTATAACTTGATAACTTGTATTCCTTATGTGTCTGGCAGTATGACGATAAGTCTAAGCCAAAAAAAGAAATATCCCCAAAGACGTCACCCCACTAGTAGAGTTTTTAATATTTTGTTTTGATTTATTATATACGGTGACATCTGGAAAATGTTTCTTTGTTTTTTTCCATAGCACACTACTTGCTTCTATATATTTCCACTTATATGACAGCAAGTTATGTTTAAAATTTACACGTTTCTTAAGATATCTCGAGATAGAAAAAAGGTATAGACATGCGGTTTTCGGTATTTTCTTGCTAATTTGGTCTAATTTTGTAATACAGGAAAAAAATACATACTTGTATTTAATATTTTCCAAAGAAAACTAGATTCCTTAAAAGAAAATAAATAGCGCCTCCTAGCCGGCATATTACGTAATCCGCTGTTTCCAAATTATAACCATTACATTGACGAAAAAGAGCTGTTTTCAACAAGACCAAGTTTGCAAAAATCTATTAAGCAGAACCGGACTTACAGCGATTTTTTCATAACAAGGTTCCCACTCACCCCCACCTCTTATTTGCACAGGTAGACTTAAACTTGTGAAATAAAATATGCGCAGAATTTTATGAAAAATGCGATAATCGGATTTCCAGTGCCCTTTCATTAGGAAAATTGTGTAAAATTTCGATTTTTTAATTTTTAATATTCAATTACGCCCTCTAGCGGTGGACTTACAATTATGGAAATAATTTCCAGGCTTTTCTCGAGGCAACTTTTGTTATAATTTTTTTTTCCCAAAGCTGTACTATAAATGGTTCCTGAGATATGGCCGAGCGCCATTCTTATTGGGACACCCGGTACATGAAAACCAGAGAGACTTGGACAAACTTGTGCCTCTGCCTCTTTTCCTGCTAGTCTACCGAAGCTTCCACCCTGAAGCAACTGGTTACACTCCAGCAATGCTATTGACCGGTTAAGACATTAAGCTTCCCATCGGCCATGCAAGAACATCGAAATCTACCAGGCGGAGAGGCGGACCAAGAGACATTCCGCGAGAATGTCGGCGATCTAAAGAATCGGCTACTTGAGGTTCACGAATTAGTCAGGAATAAACTACAACTCGCCAGTACCAAAAAAGAAGATGGAAAGTCCTGAGTTTCAAGTTGCTACAGTCCTGGGAGGGACCGTATCTGGTCACTAAGAAGATAAATGAATTTGTATATTATAGAGTGCAACCGACATGGCGCTACGGAGTAAGATGAAGGTCGTCCACCTGGAGAAACTGTGTGCTTGTAAAGGGCAGAATCACTGACGAGTAAAATCAAAACCATGTTTTTTCAGTGTAATAATTGAAGACATAAGTGGATAAAGGTGTCAGACTAAGTTTTCACTCTAATGGCATATAAAACAACATAATGCTATTCTACACCCCACCAGAATGAAAACAATGGGAACCTTCTCTGGTTACACCTCCGAGGCATTTACAATATGTAAGCCATACGGATGCTCTCTCGGGGAGAGCAGCATATGTGCCTCCTGATGAGAGACTAATAAGTTTCGAAACCGGTAGAGGTGCTTGCTGCACTCTCTGATTGGACTAGAATATGGTTCGGCTGTATTTTCGTTTTGCAACGAAATTGAAAATGTTTATTCATTTTTCATTTTAAATATTTCTATACAATTTATGTATACATACACATAATATAGATACGTACAAAATTTATTTCGCCGAAGAGATGACGGTCGCGAAACAAATCCTTTTTCCCCATCCTAAAATAGGTTTTACATTTATTACCTACCTCTATTCAAAAATCGCACAACGTCTCTAATGAAGTTTTCACTTCAAATATTGTTCCTATTTCTGGCGGAAAGTCTCTTTTCCGCATTCCACTGCTTGCCGAACTCCGCTTCGCGTCGTTCGGCAAACTGCAATCGCGTGCGGAAAAGTACGACTTTCCACACTTGTTAGGAAAATAACTATTTTTTACCGTATACCGATTTTGAACTTTGAGATTACATTTTCTTTAACCTAATTTTTGATTGGAATTTTGCTATTTTTGGCAATGTTCACCCGTAATATCGATAGTTTTTATTATAATAATAAATGTTATGGGTATTTTAAAGATATGAAAATTGGTGTGGAGAAAGAGCACAAAAATAAAAAGGACATTGTACTACGAAGATATGATTTTATTAATTTAAATTTAGAAGTTGTATTAAGTTTGTTAATTCATACAACGATATAAATCTTAACACAACGTGATTAGACCACTCCATAGCAAAAGTTACTACGGCACTTACCGTACCAATTCCGAGCCGAGTTGAACGGGTCTGATCAACTACTGAACTCCTTTGAATCGTGATGATTAGTTACCGACAAATGCCGGGAAGGCCCACGCTACTCTACTCCGCTCGGCCATAAATAGGCGTCGACGTTGGCAAACCGCTCTATATGAACAAGGCCTAAGGGCTTGTTTTTATGCAGGCGGTTTGCCAACGTCGACGTCGCGGTTTACCTGAAAAACCCAACCGCCGCGGTTCAAGTTAACATAGAAACAAATGCAATCGCTCATCATCGTACATATGCAACCGCGAGTTTTACGCGGTTTACCAGCGTTTAAACAGGTTAAGGTTAATCGCGACGTTTACGTTGGCAAAACGCCCTATCTAAACAAGGCCGAAGGCCTTATAACGGTCGTAAAATGGCCGTAAAAGTCGCGGTTGCATATGTACGATGATGAGCGGTTGCATTTGTTTCCATGTTAACTTGAACCGCGGTGGTTGGGTTTTTCAGGTAAACCGCGACGTCGACGTTGGAAAAGCGCCTGCATATAAACAAGCCCTTATACCTTGTTCATATAGGGCGGTTTGCCAACGTCAACGCCGCGGTTTACCTGTTTTCCCACTGTTTATCTTGGTGACTTCAAAAGCGGCATTAGGGTGAGACCAAGTAAAACAGGTAAATCGCGGCGTCAACGTTGGCAAACCGCCTGCATATGAACAAGCGGTAAAGTGGGTGATTGACGTGCGAGCTATAATACCGCGTTTTTAAGAACGACGGTTTTCCTCGCGGCTCGTTGGTGCTGATCGACTAGCGAGCAAAACAGTCGTATCAACCTGTCAACCGTCCACAGCCAACGTGTCGTAACCTTGTTACTTTATTTCCTGTAGGAAGCTCGCAATGATTAAATTTTTTTCTTGACATCGGCTCTAGTTGAGTTGGGTTAATGTTTTTTACGATATTTAAGAGTTTAACATATGCGGTAAGTCGAATTGCTTGGTTTTTGTACTCTGGCGATGTACATTTCCATAAACAAGAACAGTCTCGTAATCAATATATAAATTCTAATAAAAAGTCGTGGCTGAGAGTTCGCATATCCATGATTAAAAACTGGTCTTTTCACTTTAACGGTTGCCGAAAACGGCTGGCTTGGCTCGCCAGCCGTGATACACGCGCAGTTTTGAACGACGAGCCAAGTAAAGAATAAAACAAACTGACGAGCCGCGAGCCAGGCTTGTCGGTAAATAAAACCGCGGTATTGCAATGATACACTGGCGAGCTTTACCGACGAGCCACAAAACCGCGGTTTTACTCGCCTGTCGATCAGGGCCTTAAGAATCGTAAATCACAAATTCTGAGGGAAATAACCAGAGACATCTTAAGGATAGACCTGGCTAGTCATATGCCACTCAATGCATCGAGGTGTAACGCCGACATAGGATTGAGTGGTCTAGCCATCTTTGTCAGTCACATGCGCGGGATCGTTTGGTTAAAAGAGATAGATAGACCACCGATCGACTGTTTCCATGCTGTTTCCGCGTTACGCTTTTTTGGTGAGTATGCCGTGTCTAAGCTTAATATGTCAATGGAAATAACGCTGTTTCACGTTGAGTTGATTCTCGTTTTTAGATTTTATCTTTTTCTATTAGGTAGGTACATATTTCGCCAGGCTATTTTCGTCACGTTCTGTTGGATCCAAGCTTTAGTCGAAGTGGACTAGGGAACATCCATAAACTACGTCGTAAAAATTTTGGACTTTTAATACCCTCCCCCTTCCGTCGTAAAGCGTCGTTTACAGTTGACCCCCCTCATACCGATGTCACAATTGCAACTCATGACCCCCCATTTTAGAGATTTTTTTAAAATTCAATGTTATTTCTGGATTTTTTAAAGTTAGCTCTCCAAGTTTATTTACGAATGTATCCAAATCAGTATTACTATGTAGCTCATTAATATCCGCATACTTTTTTCTCTCAATTCACTGTACAACTAATATTTAGCTTTATTGGGACGAAAGATGACACTTTTATCGGAGTTCCTATGCTTTCTTAACTACATCATATAAATCTTAATATTTATTTTGTTTTGATTCCAATGCCATTTGTTTTATTAAGTATAAATAGATACAATTTACTAACTAAATAGAATAGAATATTTTATTTCTATTCATTCTTGTAGAATTGTTTCACACAGACTCTCAGTAAATAAGTGAACAGTTTAATATTTATTGCTTCCAGACGTTGTTCTGAAAAGAAGCGTTTGTTTAAAGACAAAGAACAATGTTTTATTGTTTGTTAGTCTGTATAAAACTGCTAGCAATATTATTAAGGCTGTGAGTGATAAAAACAAAATGAAAAATATGCGATAAAAATAATATACTAATCTTTTTTAATTCTAAAATAAGATATATTTTTTTATATTGTGAACTTCAAACGACGTCGGATCCCCCCTGTCCTATACCGTCGTAATAAGCAAAGTCCCCCTCCCCCTTTTCAACGACGTAGTTTATGGATGTTCCCCTATCCCCTTTCAACAAAATGAGAACGTGTCCGATGGAAGTAGACAACTTCACAACGAAGATGAAATAACCAATTAAAAATTTTATACGTTTTAACACAATTATTTTTGAATTATTAGGAAATAAATATCGTTATTGGAAAATTTCTTAATGATCGTTTTAAAATTAGGTAAAAATCTTCCTTAATTTTTATCTGATAACACAAACATGTATGTATCTGATAACACAAACCTAATAGTTTTTAGATAATATGTTTAGAAACTTACAAAAATCATTAATAAAAAGGCTTGTATTAAAAATATGTAATAGATGAGTAATGTACAAAATTAGCGTAATAGTAGGGGAGCGAAGGATGCTAAATGTGCAGTCACTCGAGCGCTTTGGGGAACTATTGGGTTGTGAAGAGTAGGTCCTAAAACCAAAAAAAAGTTAAGTAAAGTTTTCCATTTTAGTGGGGACTTTCCTTTTTTAATTTAATTTTCCATTTCCAACAATCGTTTTTTCCGATTATAGCGCTATCTATCCATAATTTGAAAAAATGTTTCGAATAAAAGTTGTTTATTTTTACGTAAAGAATCCAAATCTACAATAAAAATTTGGGGCTCCTGTTGAAGGTTTTAAAGTAACCCCCACCCCACCTCCGTGGGGGTCGTGTTTAGTACCATTCGATAGATTTTTTAAAAATATTGATTAAGTGTAATTTGCAGTTTTTCGATCTAATGTTTATTTTGCGAAATATCGCGGGATTTGTATTTAAAATTTTAAATTTACCCCCCACCCCTCTCCGTGGGGGTCATGTTTGGTATCATTCGATAGATTTTTGAAAAATATTGAACACGTATTTTTTAGTTTTTCGATCTGATGTTCATTTCGCGTTTTATTCGCTTTTTTTTTGTGAAACTTTTTAACTCACCCATTTCCTTATGCCCCGCTCACATCGTCAGATTTTTGAAATATACACTGTTTTGCATGTCCTTAACTTACCTTATCTTAATCTGACAATTTCGAGTATTTTTAAGGATAGATTTTTTTCGGGCCCCCCTTAACGAACTCCCCTATGTTAAGAGCTAATATATGGTAGAGGTACATCTTCAGGGCACCAGGTTTCTCCCTATATGATGATCTGACGCGCTCGAGTAACTGCAAAAATCCCCGCTATGGCTCCCCTACCATAATAAATAGAAACTTGTTTGAAAAATATACGTAATATAAATAGATTCGAACTTGGAAATATTTTATCTGTAAATTCCTGGGCTTAAAATATTGAGGTTTAACCAAAATCATTTAACTAAAATTGGCTTCTTACTGAGTTACTGAGTTTTATTTAAAAATTTAAAAACTATTTGCAAGATTTCCACAGAAAAATTGCTCCGGCATGGGTTCCAAATGACGACACCGTACAAGAATATATTCAAACAGTATCCAGACAAAACCACAATTTTGACGAAAATTTTCATCTATGGGAATTGCATCGAGCCCTTGAACAATGAAATAATACTTCTCCAGGTATAGACAATGTGTCATATTCGCTGTTGTACAACTTACCGATCGAACATAAAATTTCACTACTAAACATTTTCAACAATATTTGGACAAATAAGATACCAGTACCAAATAGTTGGAAATAATACCTGATAATTCCTATTAAAAAACCTGGCAAACCAGACCGTGATCCAAATTCTTACCGACCTATCTCATTGTCTTCATGTCTTTTAAAAACATTCGAAAGAATAATTAAAAATAGATTTGAACATTGGTTAGAACACGATGGTATACTTCCAAGATTCCAATATGGTTTTCGCAAGTCTAGGCAGAGGCGGCTCTAGCCCATGTAGCGCCCGTGTGCAGTAGATGCCTTGGCGCCCTTTGGTAGACGCGCAGTCAAAATGGAATAGTCGAATAGGTACCTATCTAGTACTAGTACATGGGGTATTAGAGGCATTAGGTACGCTTATAATGTAAACAAAAATCCAGATGCAAATATTGCAATTTGAAGGTTGCGGAACAACCTACATATGATATAATTGTTAAAAGTACACGTTTAAGGCACGCATGTGAAAGTTTGCAGAATGAGTGAACCGAGTTCTGCAATTCACATGAGTGCCTTAAAAATGTACTTTTTAACACGCATATCATACAATATTTTTTTCTACAAACGTAATTACAGGACAATATCTACAAAAACTTTTACTTGAACTTGACTGACATTCCATTTTTATATTTTTTTGACATTACATCAAAAATGCCTATACGGTAAATACGAACTGCAGTGCCATAAAATTTTTAAAGCACTAGTGCCTTAAAGTAGCATTTTTAACGCTAGCATGGAGTGCTAAAAATTGCATTTTTAACACGGTTGTAGAAAAAAATATTTAATTAAAAATTAAATTTTTTACCTATGAGGTAAGGTTAAAAATTGGTTGAGGAAATTTGACAGGTTTGAGTCCACGAGTAAATAGTACTTTTAGGAAGGAATTGGTTAAATGAATAAAAAAGAACACCGTTGTGATTATTTAAAAAAACAATAATAATTTATTAACGAATTATTACAGGACGCACATACTATAACATATAATTATAAAAAAGATACTTTTCGTGCTTTTGCATTATAGAATAATATGATTTACCGCCAACCGTCACTAAACTCATCCATTATTGTACTCATTTGCAGCAGTAAAGTAACACTTTATTGTACTGAAAGAAGAATTTTAATTTACCTGCCGCGATTAATTGAGATTGAATGTAAGTAGTCGATGGCAGTAATCGATTATTCATTTGAGTTAACTTTTTAGTTAACAATTTATGTACTTTAATTATTAAAAATATTGTACAAAATTAACGACATTGTTAATTAAATTTATGCCAAAAATAAAATTCTGTAGTATTTTGTAATTATATTCATAGAAAATAAATCAAAACTTGACCGAATTAGTAATTATTCAATATGTATTGATATACTATCAATTAAAAATCGAAAGCGGCCATCATGCAAAAGTCATCTGTCATCACTGTCATAAAATTTTTATTAACTCTAATATTTAAAAAATTCTTAAATTTTAAATTATAAGTAAGTGTTAACCAATATCAAATTGTTGGCGATAAAATTTTGTATGCACCACGTCAGTAAAGCCTCTTTATCGAACTCGTCTGTTATTCGCCTAGCTCGCTAGTCTCGTTCGGCTCATAATATCAGACTCGTTCGATAAAGAGTAAATTTACTGACTTGGTACATAAATAACTATTACTTCAATTTTTATTTCATGTTCAATACTTACTAGTTATAAATTTGTCAATCGGCTTTGCGACAATGTTGACCTTAGATAATTTTTAATTATTTTTAATTTAGAAAATGATCTTTTACTGTGCGCTACTGTCACTGGCAATGTGAGGTAAATTCTAAGGGGAGTGAACAAATTTGGGAACACTGAAAGTAATTTATTTGCATACAAGTAATTTAAAATATCCAAACCTGTAGTAGAATCCAATGTAATTTTTCATTAATCGTTTTAAAGCATGTTAAACAAAGTAAAGGATCCGCTCTTTGGCGCTCGCTGCCGGCGCCCGTGTGCACCGCACACCCTGCACAATAGGTAAAGCCGCCCCTGAGTCTAGGTCTACTCAAGATGCAACTGCAGCTCTAGTTACGTCAATTCAACTTAACTTTACAAGAAATAAGTCTACAGCAGCTGCGTTCCTTGGCATTTCCGCTGCTTTTGATAATGTTCATAATCATACTCCAAGTGGAGCAAAGGGCACCTTGCGGTGTTTCAAGTAGCATGAGGAATGATGGTGAGGTTGCTAGTCCCACGCATTTGATAATGTTAATTTAGACATTCTTAACAAAAAAATGTAGTATATTGGAATCCCTGATTCATTTGCTCTCTTTTTAAAATCTTTATATTCCAACAGATTAACTTATTTAAAAATTAATAATGATGAATTTTCATATCCTCGACTAACTAATATTGGATTGCCACAGGGGAGTGTTTTAAGCCCGATTTTATACATCCTGTACAACATAGATCTTGAAGTTAGTATACCCAACAATACAAAAATTCTTCAATATGCTGATGATGTTGTTTTATATACAGAAGGAAAATTGTTAAGTAGATGTGAGGATAATTTAAAAGTCGCATTAGAAATCGTAAATCAGTGCTATGAAGAAGTAGGATTATCAATTTCTGACACAAAAACTGAGGTGTGTTACTTTACAAAAAAGCGTAGAGTTCCACAAGGCAATCTTAACGTTGGAAAATTTAATTTTCCAATTAAAAGCTGTGTTAAGTATCTTGGTACCTATCTAGACAAGAAATTGTCATGGAAAGATCACATTCATCATATTGTTAAAAAATCAGAAAACTCAATAAATATTTTAAGAGCTTTCTGTAAAACAAATTGGGGAGCAGACCCAAATATTGTTTTGATGTTTTACCGTAACATGATCAGACCCATTCTCGACTATAGCTGTCATTCATTTGGATCAGCGACCAATACACTTCTAAATAAACTTGAAATTCAAAAAAATAAATGCTTAAGATTATGCCTAGGTTATTTAAAATCCACTCCAGTCCAAATAATGGAAAATGAAGCAGTGGAACCTCCATTGCATTTACGCCGCCAATTTCTCAGTGATAAATTTACAACTCGAATTCTGTCCAAAAAATGTAAATACCTTCAAGATCTACATGAGCTATCAGTTTTAGACCTCACTCATAGGTACTGGAGAACTAAAAAATATATACCTTTGGTAGAAAGTTATCTAAGTACGGTAAAGTACAGTGAAGTTATCTATAAAAGCCAAATTCCGCCTTACTACAGTGCAATGACAAAAACATTATTTTCTAACAAGGTTAAAACATGTTATTTAAACTCACATTTACCGCCAAATATGTTTGTTATACTTATTAGAGAAAAATGGTCAAATTTTCAGTACATATTTACCGATGGGTCAAAAGACGCAAATGGAACGGGCTGTGCAGTATTCCACGAAAATAAAAATTACCATCATCAATATAGCCTACCTATTGAATGTTCAATATACACAGCAGAAATGATAGCAGTAATGTTTGCTGTTCAGTATGTACTACTGACAGTTATATTTACTGACAGTAAAAGCGTGGTGGACAGATTAAGTAACATTCAAACAGTCAAACACATAAACCACATTGAATTGAATATACTTAAAACTCAATTACTGTTTGAGATTAACAATAATAACTGTTTGAGATTATACAATTAGGAGTAAATGTAACAATTGCTTGGATTAAGGGTCATTCGGGAATAAAAGGCAATGAAATAGTTGACAATTTTGCTAAATCAGCTTATGTGATCGGAGAAAAAATAAACAAAAATTTAATTCCAGCTTCGGATATTGATACTTTTAGCAGACAACAACTTAAAAATAATTGGCAATTGCATTAAAGAGAATGTAATACTGGCTCAAATTTTGCTCATTGTAACCCTAGGATATTCTCAAAAAGATGGTTTTACACAGAATATAACAGACATTTTATAAAGAACATTAATCGGCTGAGAGCTAATCATGCTCTTACGCCATATTACATGCATAGAATCGGCTTGTCAGATACTCCCAATTGTACTTGTGGCAAAATCGGAGATCTAACACATGTCATATTAGAGTGTCATTTAAACATAAATAACATAAACGACCTTTATAAGGGGTATAATAGGCATACTTTGTTAATGTGGCTTGAAAAAAATAAAAAAAAATATGTAAAAACACATAATAAAATAATAACAAAAAAATAAATAAAAAAAGAAAAAAAAATAGAAACAAAAATAAAAAAGGAATAGACAAAAAAAGAAGTAAAAAAAGTGTTTCGCACAAATTAAAATATATTAAAAAAACAGTAAAATAATTAAAAAAAAAACAAAAATAAAAAAAAGCTACACAATGTACCAATGTATCTATAAAAATAATATTGTAGAATGTACTTATGTTTATAAGAAATTTATGACTATGAATCTGCAATCAATCACAAACAAGTCTGGCTAATTGGCTCTGCCAAAGCCATTTCTCAAAAAAAAAATTTGCACCTTAGTACTAAAAAATAATTTACCATATTCTTTTCATCCTTGGCAGGTAGCATTTATTATACACTGCGCTCCAAAATTAACGCATAATTTTAAAATTCTTATTTTGAGTTGTAATGAAAAAAATTTAAAGCACTCATGGGAGTGCCGACAGAAGTGAAAACTTCTTATAGTATATAAATTACCAGCTCAATGCTTTTTCCCCATCCAAAAAGAAGTGCTATACCTATAGTATATACGCGATGCGTACGTTTGATGCTATTTATGTATACATACACCATACACATAATATATACACTCACCGGCACAAAATTCCGCCACCCAAAATTTTTGATTAAGTTTGACAATCTATAACTTTATTATTTGTACTCCGATTTTCAAGATTCTTTCATCAGTTTGTAGGTACATGTATGGATGTCGTGTGTTATTATTCCGGTAACAAAAATTTTTGGCTTAGATGGCATTATTCGGGGATGAATGGAAGTGTTGTTTTTTCTCCTAAATTTAAAAAATTCTGTGGAAAAATTGTGGGGCTGATTTTGTTTCATACTCCTTTTGTATTATCTTGAAGGTATCACTAAGGTTTTGTTTTTTGAATTATCCGAATATCTCTTATATTGTAAGGGCTCTAAATAAAAACACTGCTTTGAAGGTTTATTTAATTAAAAATATTAAACGCACTAAAATTAACAAAACAAAATTAACAACAAATCAAAACAATTCAATAGCGGGTATGTTCACCTCTTGCAGCAACGACTGCTCGCAATCTGTTTAGCATTGAATAAAGATGTGTTATCCTTGCCTGGGGAATAGCCCGATATTCCTCTACCAGGGCCATAACTGTACCAAATTTTCTGGAGGCCTAGGAAGACGGCGAATTTTAGCTCATCCCATAAATGCTCAAGAGGATTGAGATCTGGGCTGCATGAGGGCAATTCTAATCTTATCAATCCCACCTCTACCTCTATTTTATGAGTCAATCAGTGTTTTTATTTGCAAAAAATGGTATAGCTCTTACAAGAAAAGAGATATTCGGATAATTAAAAAAAAAACAAAATTTTAGTGATGCTTCCGGGATAATATGACATGACTATGAAACAAAATCAGTTATTCCATTTTTTTCACAGAATTTTTTAAAGTTAGGAGAAAATACAAAGCTTCCATTCACCCCTGCATAATGCCATGCAAGCAAAATTTTTTTGTTACCGGAATAATACTAAACGATATCAATACATGTACCTACAAACTGGTGCAAGATCTTGAAAATCGGAGCACAAATAATACAGTCATAAATTGTCAAACTTAATCAACAATTTTGGGTGGCGAAATTTTGTGCCGGTGAGTGTATATACGTACGAAATTTACTTCTGCAAAGTGGTGACGGTCACAAACTCAATACTTTTTCCCCATCTAAAAGGTGCACAACGTCCCTAAAGAAGTTTTCACTTAAAAAATTTATTTCGTCGAAGCAATGACGGTCGCTAATTTAATACTTTTTCCCCTTCTAAAAAGTGCACAACGTCCCTAAGAAGTTTTCTCTTCAAAAATTGATTTCGTCGAAGCAATGACGGTCGCTAATTCAATACTTCTTCCCCATCCAAAAAGTGCACAACGTCCCTAAAGAAGTTTTCGTTTCAAAAATTTATTTCGCCGAAGCGATGACGGTCGATAATTCAACATTTTTCCCCATCCAAAAAGTGCACAACGTCCCTAAAGAAGTTTTCGTTTCAAAAATTATTTCGTCGAAGCAATGACGGTCGCTAATTCAACATTTTCCCCATATAAAAAGTGTATAACGTCTCTAAAAAAGTTTTTGCTTAAAAATGTATTTCGTCGAAGCAATGACGGTCGCGATGACGGTGGCTAATTAAATACTTTTTCTACATCTAAAAGGGGCACAACGTCCCTAAAGAAGTTTTCATTTCAACAATTTATTTCGTCGAAGCAATGACGGTCTTTAATTCAATACTTTTTCCCCATCTAAAAAGTGCACAACGTCCCTAAAGAAGTTTTCACTTCAAAAATTTATTTCGTCGAAGCAATGACGGTCGAGACGACGGTCGCTAATTCAATACTTTTTCCCTATCTAAAAAGTGCACAACGTCCCTAAAGAAGTTTCACTTCAAAAATTATTTGGTCGAAGCAATGACGGTCGCGATGACGGCCGCTAATTCAATACTTTTTCCCATCTAAAAAGGGCACAACGTCCCTAAAGAAGTTTTCACTTTAAAAAATTTATTTCGTCGAAGCATTGACGGTCGCTAATTTAATACTTTTTCCCCATCTAAAAAGGGCACAACGTCCCTAAAGAAGTTTTTACTTTAAAAATTTATTTCGTCGAAGCAATGACCGTCGCGATGACGGTCGCTAATTCAATACTTTTTCCCCATCTAAAAAGTGCACGTTCCTAAAGGAGTTTTCACGTCAAAAATTTATTTCGTCGAAGCAATGACGGTCGCGACGACGGTCGCTAATTCAATACTTTTTCCCCATCTAAAAAGTGCACAACGTCCCTAAAAAAGTATTCACTTCAAAAATGTATTTCGTCGAAGCAATGACGGTCGGGATGACGGTCGCTAATTCAATATTTTTTCCCATCTAAAAAGAGCACAACGTTTCTACAGAAGTTTTCACTTCAAAAATTTATTTCGCCGAAGCGATGACCGTCGCTAATTCAACACTTTTTTCCCATATAAAAAGTGCACAACGTCCTTAAAGAAGTGTTCATTTCAATAATGTATTTCGTCGGAGCAATGACGGTAGGGATGACGGTCTCTAATTCATTACTTTTTCCCCATCTAACTAAAAAGTGCACACCGTCCCTAAAGAAGTTTTCACGTCAATAATATTACTATTATTATACGTACATTATAATATTATACGTACAAAATTCATTTCGTCGAAGCGATGACGGTCGCGAAATCAATCCCTTTTCCCCATACCAAAATAGATTTTACATTTATTTTAAATTTAAATACTTCTACACAATTTATATATACATACACATACTTAATAAATATAAGTACAAAATTTATTTCGCCGAAGAGATGACGGTCGCAATGACGGTCGCGAAATAAATCCTTTTTCCTTATCCAAAAATAAGTTTTACATTTATTTTAAATTTAAATACTTCTATAAAATTTATGTATACATAAACCTAATATAGTACGTACAGAATTTATTTCGCCGAAGAGATGACGGTCGCGAAATAAATCCTTTTTTCCCATTCAAAAATAAGTTTTACATTTATTTTAAATTTAAGTACTTCTATACAATTTATATTATATACAAACACATAATATACCTATACATTATATAATATACATATGTATATTATGTACAAAATTTATTTCGCCAAAGCGATGACGGTCGCGATGATGATCGCGAAATCAATCGTTTTTACCCATCCTAAAATAGGTTTTACCTTTATTTTAAATTTAAACACCTCTACACAATTTATATATACATACAAATAATATATAGCATAAGCGATGACGGTCGCAATGACGGTCGCGATGACGGTCGCGAATTCAATGCTTTTTCCCCTATCCAAAAATCGCACAACGTCCCTAAAGAAGTTTTCACTTCAAAAATTTTTGTTTGTTCTTTTCTGCTTTATGGTTGTTTTAGAACATCTTAAATAAAAAACTTCTCTTTTTTACAAAAAATGTATTGAAATTAACAATAGAACATCATAAATCTAAACATCTAAACAAACTAACATTATATATAAATGATGGAATTAAAATTTTTTAAGTTCAAGAAAGTACTAGTACCGAGTACTAGTATCGAGTATTGCCTCTTCTGGCATTTATTACTGCTTGACAACGATCTCTCATACTGAGAATTACGTAGTTGTCGTAGTCGTCTGCCTATGACGTCCCAGTGGTTGTCATGTTCTATTGAGACATGTTCTAGGCATTAAAACATGTTCTATTGGGTTGAAGTCAGGACTTCTCGCAGGCCAATCCATGGCAGCAATAGGCACGATATTGCTGCAGAATTCTTGCTATGTGTGGCCTGGCATTATCTTGCATAAGCTTGAAATTATTTCCAATAAATGGTGCAAATGGCACCACATACTCTTCTAAAATGTCTGTTATATACCTCTGCGATGTAAGCCGTCCGCGATCTATTCTAACTTATTCCGTACGAGCCTCCAAATTAATTCCACCCCACACTATTACCGAGCCGCCACCATACTGTACATTCCGTGAACCTTGAATTTTTCACCGTAATCTGACGTAATTCATCGCAGTGCTAAGGTCGCTGTTTGTCAGTGCCGCTTTCGAGGAAACCGGCGCTTTACACTGTGCGTAGCGTTCCCCAGGCCTTCTGTACAGTCTGTTTCTCCTGTCATCAGAAAAAAGACAGTACCTGGATTCATCGGTGAACAATATTCTTCCCCAATCGTCATTATTCCAATCAACATGTTCACGAGCAAAATGCAATCTTTGCCTTCTATGGTCTCTGGTCAATAATGGGCCAGTTGGTGCCCTTCCGGGGCGTAGGTCGTTTTCGTCAAGTCTTCTTCTAATCGTATTTTGGCTGATCCTAAAATTATAACGATCCAAAAATTCATTTTGTAGAGAAGTACTGGTAACAAACCTTTGTCTCAGTGTACAAAGTGTTAAAAACCGGTCTTGATTAGGAGTTGTAACCCTTCTACAGCCTTGACCGGGTCTTCTCGAGTTACTTCCAGTAACAGAAAAACGTGTTAACACTCTTGAAATGGTTGACTGAATGACTGAATGACGTTAAAACGTTCAGCGAGTTCTACTTGGGTGTATCCTTCTTCGTGAAGAGTAACAATAGTCACTTTCTGACAAATTTCGATTTTCTTGCTGCTGGTGGTTCATTTCAAAGGAAAAAACACTTAATAAACTTGAAAAACCCCTTTAAACGTTTAGCACAACGTATTCCAACCCAACTAAATTCGAAATAAAATGAAGCACAACTAGCATGTGTTTAATTTTTTTTGCAAAAAATGATAAAACATCAGCGTTTTTTACCGTTCTTTCGATAAATTTTATAATATACCGGGGATAACAATAATATTATCACAAAAATCGAAACATTAAGATTATTTGATTTACCAGGGTTTTTAAGATTATGCGTTAATTTTGGGACGCAGTGTATTATACAGCCTACTAGATTTTGTCAAATAAACGTTTATGGCCACTACCAGAGGCGTACGACAGGGAAAAGTGGATGGTTGACCCTTTCCAAATTGTTCGATTATCCAAAACTTTTTCTGTAAATATTACACTCTTCGTCGTAACGATAAAGTCATTAGTTTTCGAGATGTTTGAAGTTAAAAATGAAGTAAGACAGTTATGTTGACTAATGAAGGTATTAATGGGTGATTTTAGGCCATAAGATTGTATTGATTAAGCAAATGACTTTTTAATTGCTATTAATAGATAACATAACATTAGTATTTATTGATATTTCTTAAAACTAATAGATGCAGTTAACATTTAAAAACAAATTTGGGTTCTATAATAAAGAACCGTTTAAACTTAAATAAGAACATTTAACGAAAGAGACCTTGGGCCCACACTTAAAAAATTATTACCTCTGTCATGACTATTTTTTGAAGTTATAGTTCTTTAGGCGCGATTGGGAGTGAATTTTTATTATTCTGTGCGCATGCGCACACAGATAGTATGGAGTTCGTTGCTAAATGTTTGAAGTTATGTGTGTATTACTCCAAAAAGGTGTGGAAAGAATATATTAGTGTTTTTAGTAAATACATTTATTATAATTTTTGTATCTTTGGATTTGTCTACCTCCTGAATAAGATAGTAAGTAATACCTATTTAAAGTATTTTTATACTTCATTTGGTCTATTTGACACTATGTCGGAGAAATCTTCTAGTCCGCACCCGCACAAAGAAAAGGAGTATAGCTCAGTGTTAGAGCGTTCGACTGGAGATCAAGAGGTCCCCGTTCGAATCCGGGTATTTTCTATTTTTTTTTTAATTTTTGATATTGTTTTAATAACAATTTTTGGAAAGTACTAAGTAAAAATTAGATTAATCTTTAAATGAAATATAAATAAACTGTTCGAAAGTATATTTATTTCATTGAAATCATATAATAGAAGTACCTATTCTAAATTTAAATCCTGAATCCTAAATACCTGAATCATAATTTAAAATGTATATACATTGTAAATCACATATACTTCGTCTAATTTACTTACCGTTGCACGTCATCCGCGTCATAGCCTGTGACGTCACATGATACCAACACGAAATATTTAGGCGGTAGGTGTGTTCTTTTTTAGAATCATTTTGCCTAGTACACTGGTATTACAGCCACTAGAAATATTTTATTATACAGGGTCCCGAAAAGATTGGTCATAAATTATATCGCACATTCTGGGGTCAAAAATAGTTCGATTGAACCTAACTTACCTTAGTACAAATGTGCTCATAAAAAAAGTTACAGCCCTTTGAAGTTACAAAATGAAAATCTATTTTTTTCAATATATCGAAGACTATTAGATATTTTTTATTGAAAATGGACATGTATCATTTTTATGGCAGGAACATCTTAAAAGAAACTTATAGTGAAATTTGTCCCACCCCATAAAAATGTATGGGGATTTTGTTCCCTTAAACCCCCCCAAACTTTTTTGTACGTTCCAATTAATTCATTATTGTGGTACCATTAGTTAAACACAACATTTTTAAAACTTTTTTGCCTCCTAGTATTTTTTCGATAAGCGAGTTTTTATCGAGATGCGGCTTCTTTTTCAATATATTTACGTAAAAATTTTATGGGCGTTTTGTTCCTTTAAACCCCCCAAATGCTTGTGTACGTTCCAATTAAAATATTATTGTGGTACCATTAGTTAAGCACAGTGTTTTTAAAACTTTTGCCTGTCTTTTTTTCATAAGTCAACTTTTATCGAGATGTAGCTTCTTTTTCAAAATATACCTAAAAATGTAAATTATAAATAAATTTTCAGATTATTAACAGGTCTCTATAATCGTACTTAACCATATACAAATATGTGGTGGATTCGACAAATATTCAAAATATCTCGATAAACACTGGCTTTTCGAGAAAGTACTAAGAGGCACAAAAGTTTTAAAAACACTATGTTAAACTAATGGTAGCACAATAATAATTTAACTGGAACGTACACAAAAGTTTGGGGGGTTTAAGGGAACAAAACCCCCATAAAATTTTTATGGGGTGCACAAATTTCACTATAATTTTTTTTAAGATGTTCTTGCTATAATAATGCCAAATGTCTATTTTCAATAAAAAATCTCTAATAGTTTTCGATATATGGGAAAAAATTGATTTTTATTTTGTAATTTCAAAGGGCTGTAACTCTTTTTATGTGCACATTTGTACTAAGGTAAGTTAGGTTAAATCAACTTATTTTTGACCCCAGAATCTGTGGTATGATTTATGACCAATCTTTTCGGGACACCCTGTATACGCGTAGAAATAATATTTAAAGATTTCTATTAAGGCTACGGGTACATAATTCGCAAATATTTTACGTGTATCCCTACTTTTTCTGTCTTTACACGGCAAATTACGTGTAGTAAAATTCACACTGGTGTGGATATGTAAACATTACTAGAATGTCATTCTACTTGAAAATGTCATAATTAATTTAAAGAGATGGCTTTTGAATGTTCTTGGATAACTGTTATTTTTATAATTGCAAATTATTAATTCAGTTAATAAATGTGATAATTTTTTCACTAACTATGTTTTCAGTGATTGTAATAATTTATTTGTACAACAAAAACTAATAATCAATCGAGAAAAGAGGAAAAGTGTTAAAGTGATTTTTTAATAATATGTTGTTATTTTGGAACGCTTACAATTTTGAACATCTCTAACAACAAAATACTTGGATCACAGGATATATCTGATGTATTCTCTGCTTGGATCTTTCACAAATAATACACAATAAATAACTTTTTATTAAGTTCACGTCTTAAATCAATTATTTATCAAATACACTATATATCAATAATATTTAATCAATTTCTCAAAATATTCCCGATGCAATGTCAAATATTTAAAATTGTCACTGATTGTCAGTGTCTGACTGACAATATATGCTGACAATATTATATTCGGTTGAGTGCGTTGTAAGACAAAGACAGATTTGGAAAATATTACCACGGCATTGTGTTCATTTTTTTCAAATCCTGAAAAAACCAATAAATATTTTTGAAAAATTTAAACGCAGAATGAAAGACTAAATTATTACCGAGGGCCGAAAGTCCCTTAGAATAAATAAAAAGTTTATTTTGAATGAGATATTTGAATTTAAAAATCACACTAAATTTTCTCTTAGTTTTTTCACCCCTGTAACTTATTAAAATAAACATTGTAGAATTTCTCAGGGACTTTCGGCCCTCGCTAATAACGTAATCTTTCATTCTGCGTTTAAATTTTTCCAAAAGACTTATTAGTTTTCTCAGGATTTGAAAAAAATGAATCCCCATTTGAATAGCATTGCAGCCGAAAATACGTTCCGATCCTCTTAATGTTAACCTAAAGAAATACACAATAATATGTTTCATTTATTTTGTATAAATTGATTATAAAGCGTTTTTATGAAGCACGTTTGTTCGGAACACACTGTAACTGTAATCGAACGAAGGTGACATTTTGCCATAAATTGGTAACATTTATTTGACAGTTGCGGTGATGACACTTCATATTTGTTTATATTCTTTACTATAAGTATTTGTTTTATTATATTTACTGTTTTTATTATTTACTTTAACGTAAAATTATAACTTAATTCTTGTTCTCTATTTCTAATGTTTTTATTGATTTACATTGAATATTAATTCGTTTTGTTGTATAATCCACGTTTGCAATAATTATGTTGATCTATTTGATTTCAAATGGATTCAGGATTTTTTTATACTTTGGCAACTAAGTCAACTTAGATCTCTGGCGTAGATCACGGTTATTAGACTTTATTACGGTTGTCTTGTCCGACGGTGGTGGGGAGACTTATATTTTTGACAAATTGAAGAATCTCAGATGCAGAATCCACCAATTTAATAAGAATTAAAAATGGTAAATAGTATTTTAAAACTGAGATTTTTCGTGTTGAAAGTTCTTACTGGTACATCCTTAATCTGCGACTTTTTCAATTAATAAGACAGCAGACGACGAATATAGAAAACGAAAGGGAAACGATCACATTTCGCTTTCATTCGTCTAGGAAAAACGGACAGCAGAGGAACTTTCAGTACTCAAATCCGAGTAAAGGAAATAAAAATGATAAATGATGGTTTTGCTTGTTTTCGATTCAGAGGGTTGCACACCAGCTAGACAGGCTGTTTCTACCATTTCAGGCGTCCTCAGTAGCTTTCGTTAGTGTACCTACCTCTGGACCGAAAAACAGATATCATTTTTATATTTTTGACTTTACGTCACAAGAGTTTAGATCCCCATATTTTTAAATGATTTTCGATCATTGAATGTGTGTTATTGTGTATATATGTGTATTATTTGTGTTATTATGAAATAATTAGACAAATAGTACACATTTTATCTTATACCGGGTGGTAAATCGTAAAAGGGCCATAGGAAACTCAATGTAAAATTCTGAATTGTTGAATTCCTGCTTCCCTAATTATTTTACATCAAAAGTCATGAGAGAATACTTAGGGCCGGTTGTTCGAACGCTAATCAACAATGATCACTATCAAATATTTAATTACTGTCACAAAAACTGTCAATGTCAACTTTTATTGGGTTGCTAAAAACATAATTGATTAAAATTATGAGATTAGTTAATTAATTAACATAACAATTATTAACATAATTGATTAAGTAATTTCATATTATGTTTTCAGCAACCCAAACAAAGTTGACATTGACAGTTGGTGACAGTAATTAAATATTTGATAATGATCATTGTTGATTAGCTTTCGAACAACCGGCCCGTAGAGAATTAAAATCAAAAGTTAAAATTGTTCTACGATTTAAATGCATTCCAAAATTTTGAAAAATATGATACATTTGCCACAATAGGTATGCGTGTAAAAGTAAGGCCACACGTTACTATTTAACTGACAGTGCTCACACCATTGACTGAATAAAAAAATCTTTATTATTAATCCTTTCTCCGCAACTGAGGGTATCTTATCAACTGTATTGTTTTTAAACAATAGATGATAAAATAAAAATATTGACAGTTCAAAAATGTGAACATTATTGCATTGTGTGTGGCCTAAGTTTGGGCTGAAAACTAAAATGTATTATATTTTTACAAAATTTTGGAATATGTTTAATTACGTAGACCAATTTTAACAGTTATTTCCAATACAGATTTCAATCCTCTACAAATAGTTTCTAATGTCTTTTGATGTACAATAATTATTAGGGAAGCTGGAATTCAACAGTTCAGAATTTTACATTGAGTTAATACAAAATTTTGACGCATGTCAAAATTCTCAATGTGTTTTAATTGTATTCATTTTTTTCGAATCCTGAGAAAACTAATAAATATTTTTGAAAAATTTAAACTCAGAATGAAAGACTACATTATTACCGAGGGCTGAAAGTCCCTGAAAACTTCTATAATGTTTATTTTAATAAGTTACAGGGCTGAAAATAAAAGAGAAGTGTGATATTTAATTTCAAATATTTCATTCAATACAATCTGCTTGTTTATTCTAAGGGGCTTTCCGCCCTCGGTAATAATGTAATCTTGCATCCTGCGTTTAAAATTTTTCTAAAATACTTGGTTTTCTCAGGATTCGAAAAAAATCATATTACGATTCAAATGACAGTAAACTCTCGTGACGTAATCTCACCCTTAATGTTCATTGGTTAGTCGATTTAGGCAACCGTAGTAATGTCTAAGAACCGTGGGCGTAGTGCAATCTTCGTGCAACGGTAAGTAAATTAGACGGAATTTATGATGATTTACAAATTCTATACATTGTAAATCATGATTCAGGAGTGCTCCTTGTAACAGTTAACGTGTCCCGGTTTGTTTACTTCTACTGCATCTTGATTGTGAATGTAGAATATAACTTCTTACGTACGTACAAAGTACACACACATTCTTTTTTATTCAGTTATTCATGCCGAGTCCGACAACTTTTCTAATACGAAAAATTTTCGGGATGGGGACGTTTCGTAAATATCGAGCTTTCTAAACTTTGGTACGACCGACAACTGGAGTACCCTTAAAAATTTGTCGGACAATATTACCAATAAATTGTAAGTATTTTTATCAAACAATTCTGTAAAAAAATATCATTTATATCCATTGTGCTCCTCTCTATGGAGGACGCGCGCATCATAGTCAGTCATAAAATTTACACCCTTACAGCTGATTTTTCAGAATTGTTTGATAAAAATATTTTTACAAATAACTGGTAATATTGTCCGACAAATTTTTAAGGGTACCTACTCCTGTTGTCGGACGCACCAAAGATTAGAAATATCTATATTTACAAACCCCCCCCCCCTCCCGAAAATTTTCCGCATTAGAAAAGTTTTCTGACTTGATATGAATAACTTAATAAAAAAAGTTCCATGATGTTCATGTTTCATCATAATGTGTTTTTTAATAATTTCGTGTTATTAAAATTGTTCGTTTATTTAGATTTTAACACAACGGTTTTTTTAAACCCTAATTTATTTTTAAATGTTGAATGCATCTATGCGTTTTAAGAAATTTTAATAATAGTTATTTATGATATAAGTGTTAAAAGTACAATTTTAAGGCACGCATGTGAAGGTTTGCAATTCATTTGTACTTTTAACATGTATATATCATACAATATTTTTTCGACAAATGTAAAATGAAATTCATTTTTCAAATTGCGCAAATTGTACTATTAATATTATTTTACTATTAATATTATTTTAACTGCAATGCCTTAAAAATTTTAAAGCACCCAGTGCTTTAAAGTGACATAATTTGACATTTCACTTTTAACTGCAGTGGCTTAAAAATTTTAAAGCAGCCAGTGCTTTAAAGTGACATTTTTAAGACTCCTAATTAATTGCATTTTTAACACGTTTGTAGAAAAATAATATTGTTTTTTGTTAATAGCAATTAAAAATTCATCTGCGTAATAAATGTAATCTTATGACCCAAAAACAGCGACATAATTAATACCTAGGGTAAGAACAGAACAAGTGGGTCGCGGTGGAGGTGGAGGTGGAGGTCGCGGTCGATGTCGATATCCATGTAAAACAAACACATTGTAGTGAATGGAAGAGGACAAAGCAGGTAAGTCGCGGTGGAGGTTTAGCGCGATGCCATCCAGGAGGTTTACATCGATGCTTTTGAAAATAAAATGTGTTTGTTTTACATGGATGTTTACTGCGCGGCCTACAAGGATGCTTCCCTGTGATTGGTCCGTTCGAAGCCAAGTTGTCATTACCTGCGCTATCTGAGTTGATACTTTTTATATAATCCCTTTTTTTATTCAGTTTATTTTTGTGTTTCTAAAGTAATTAAATTCAGTAAATTTTTGAAATATGAAGGAGGATCTGATTATTTACAGCTGACATTTCATCACTATCATCACTTGACTGACCCAACATTGCAAAAGCACAGTCTTTTTCTCATTCAAATTTCAATAAACTACTTCACTTGATAGTGGTTCTAGCTCGATTCACAGCGCAGGTGACCTCCTTGCTATGTGCTGTAGACATCGACCGCTACTTAACTAGTAGCATCCACCGCGACCTACACCTCCACCTCGACCTACTTGTTCTGTTCTTACCCCTACATTAGTCAAAATAATTGGGTCGCTTTATTTTTGACTTCAACTATCTCGAGAAATAATGACTTTATCGTTACGAATGAAGAGTATATTATTTACATAAAAAGTATTGGAAAATCGAAAAAGCGATGATAAAATAGCAATTCCACCAGTGGCGTAGAATTTGAGAAGGGTTAACCATTCAGTGCCCCCCTGTTGTACGTCTCTGGTAGTATGCAGAAACGTTTATTTATCATAATTTAGTAGGGTGCATAGTACTTCTCCCTTTAATATTTATGAGCACCATTAGCCGAACAGGTAGGGTAATTAGCAATTCATTGAATGCGGCCTCTACCAATATACCTAGGCCCTTGAAGTATATCTTCAAAAAAGTTGGAAACAAATGTTTTAAGTTTTTGCAATATAGGTACTGAATTTTCCTTAGATGCGCACCAAAAGCCGACTCTCCCCTATTAACGATAACGCAAGATATATGTTAATACTAGAGACATTACAGCCTCTTTCCCAAAAAGGTTAAAACTCGTCAAATAATATTTCGTTAATTTTATGGAATGCACTTTAATTATTTGAAACTTTTATAAGTTTGATTCTAACACAATAAACTGTCCTATTTACTTATATAACATAAAAAGTCTCTAATGTTAAAACATGACATATCCTATCTTTTACGTGTGTTAAACGTTGCAAAAAATCTAAGAGATTACGATAAAAAAGACAATGGATCTATCAGTGAAGACAAATATTGGTAGGTACTTTAACTTACTCGTAGGTATAATGACAGGAAAATATGTTAATATATTAATCAAACATTAAATAATACCTTTAAGTACTTTCGGAAAAAAGGTGAATCGTTTTACGTTTAGACACTAATAACAAAAAAATTTACTTTAAATGAAAAATAAAAAAACTATACTTTTTGGGTGTATCAAATTCAAGTCCACAACACCTACTAATTATCGTTGTGATCTTTTTCGATTCCTATTTGCAGCATATCGTCTCTATTTTCAACACTATCTGCCGTTCTCTCTCTCTCTCTCTCTCTCTCTCTCTCTCGCTCTCTCTCCCCCTCTCTCTCTCTCCCCCTCTCTCTCTCTCTCTCTCTCTCGCTCTCTCTCCCCCCCCCTCTCTCTCTGTCTCTCTCTCTCTCCCTCTCTCTCTCATATCTCTTTCTCCCACGCATTTCAATATGATTCGCAAACTCCCATTTTATTTTTGTCCCTATATACCTACTCTGCATGCAGTGGCGGCGTCCTTATGTTTTTTAAATTAATATTTTGTATAAGACCATACGAAAAAAGCTCATTTCGGCTCACCACAAAGGGTGGCCGCCTGCAGTGCAACCCTTGCAGGCCCATACATAAGACAAGATATACTCTGCATATGCTATTAATAACAATTATTCCGTCAATTAATAAACTTTGACTTTCAGATAGTAATGCTTCTTTAAAAATGGATGATTCATTAGATACATTGAATAAGTAGTAGTGGAGACAAAATACATCTATTCCCTAACTCCTTCTCTGATTTAAATTTCTGAATTGAGTTGAATATCTATTACAATTTGTGCTCTTTGATTGAAGTAAAGTTTTATTATTACTCTTAAGTCGTTGTTCTATGTTTTTTGTCTTTAGAATCGGACTCATTTTTCATGTCTAACTTTTTCAAATGCTTTTTCAAAATCAACGTAACAAACATGCGCATCCACATTCATATCCATAGTGCAGTCACTGAAGGTGGATATGAGCTATTATTACCTTCGATTTCGGCGACCCACCATGGATTTTCATAAAAATTGGTGAGTGGCTAGAGGATACCTCAAGGAACAAAATTGACATGGTTGCCAACTTACGGTTTTACTCTGGGGTGGATGCCGCCCCTTCCTGGAGGTGAACATTATTTTATTAACAATAATCCCAGAAATCGATATAGTGACAAATTCTAAACAAAATTTCTTATATAAAGTTATTAAAATAAATCAATACTTTTTGAGTTATTAAAGATACACACACCACAAATTACACTAGGTACCTATACCTATCTGATTGCAAAGTCAACAACACTGTACCATGACAATGGCCATTAATTGTCGTTGTCGAGGCATTAAGCTAAATAAAAGAAAAATATCGAAGATTTTAATTTTTCGTGAAAATATGCTTGTCTTAATGTTTTAAAGCGGGTTTTCATAAATAACTCAAAAACTATATGGTAGGGGAGCCCAAGCGGGAATTTTTGCAGTTACTCGAGCGCGTCAGAAAATCAGATGGGGAGAAACCTTGTACCCGGTGGACTCTTAATACTCTTAATACAAGGGGTTCATTAAGTAAGGGGGGTCCGAAAAAATATACGCTTTGGAAAATAAGTTTAAGTACTTGCAGAACAGTGTATATATAAAAAATCTAAAGATTTGATAGTGGTATAAGAAAATGGGCGAGTCACAAAGTTTCACAAAAAAGCGAATAAGCGAAAAAGCAAAAAACCAAATAAATTCCTTACTTGAGAAACATTTTAGTGTTAATGCAAAAGCAAAGTGAATTATAGGTAATTGAATGTATATTTTTTTTTCGGTGAGTACTCAAATCTAATTATTCATACTTCAAGGAAAACTATACATTTTATAACATATACATACTTACTAGAGTTGTCAAAGTACACAGAACACATATAAAATGATCTCCAGAAGAAGTTGATAGCATTAAAACTTATCCTCCAAAATTTTTTCCAAAAAATGTTATTGTTTTTTTTTAGAATAACTCCGTTAATTTTTATGATATCAGGTTCATCCAAAAACCGTTTGAAAGGTAATTTCAGGGGCTATAAAATCGTATTAAATTCAGGCCCGGTACTTTATGTCTCGATTAAACCTCGGCTAGCTAACCGGGGTTTAATCGGGACCTATTAGGGTCTTTTGCGTTGTAATGCAATTACAAGTATTATTATAATTATAAATAAGTATAATAATAATTATAATTGCATCTATTAGAACACAAGAGACCTAAGATAACTAACCTAGATAACTAACCGGGGTTTAATCGGAACTTAAGGTACCGACCCTGAGTATTTTAAATCTATTTTTTTTTTAATGTAAAACGTTAAATGGCCACAGTTACATTATTCTCGCAGATGTGGAAATGGGGTATGTTTTATTTTTCACTCTTTCTTAAAAAAATCTTTCATAACTTCCTTAATTTTGATGCTACCGACTTCTCTCATTTGATAGGTATTCCTGAGTATAATACCTACTTTAACAAGTGTTTATTAACTATTATAACTCATTTCAAATATAATATCAAAAGATTTTCAGATAGATTTTTTTTATTTTTTATTAACTTTGTAATAGAATAGAATATAATAGAATAGAAATATGCTTTATTGTCATTGAAAATTTTTACAATTTTATGGACAAAGCTTACATACAGTCAAAAGAAAACATAATATCAATAACAAATAACAACTACAATTTACTAAAATTAGATAAATCGTCAATATATGTACAGTATAATATAAGATATAAAAGCCAAGACAAAAGCAAATTATTGCAAAATTTATATAAATTGCAAATTGAACATATTTAGGTACAACAAATAAAATAAAATACATAAGGAACTGACAAGTTTATGCTACTGCGTATAAAACCCAATTTTCTTAGTTATTCATTAAGAAATTCTTCTATTGAATAGTACGGTCTTTTAGATAGATAGGCTTTTGTCATTTTACGGAACTTTGGGAAATATGGTGCAGATTTAAGTTGGAACGGGAGATGGTTGTACAGTTTCTTTGCGGAATATAATATAGATTTCTTTACTAAATCAGTGGATGGAATCGGTAAATAAATGTCAAAGATTGAATTTCTGGTGGAGTAAAGATGATTGGGCCTTGCTGGAAAGACATGAAGGTGTTTACGAATTAAACAAACCGTTTCTAGAATATATAAAGATGGAAGTGTTAAAATTCCGTGATCTCTGAAGTAACTTCTGCAATGTGTAGATCTTCTGAGGCCAAACAGATATCTTATTGCTCTTTTTTGCAATTTAAAAATAACATCAAATTGAGCAGCTGTACTAGAACCCCAAAAAGGAAGACCATATCGAAGAGGAGACTCGAACAACGAACAATATATTATTTTAGAAGATGCCAAATTGAGTTCCCTTGAGACAGATCTTATTGCATAGCAAGCTAAGGCGAGTTTCTTACTTAACGAATCGATATGAAGGGACCATTTGAGGTTGCTGTCTAAAAAAATACCAAGAAATTTTACAGAATCAACGGTACTGATCTGGCTGTTATTAAGAGGCAAAGGTTGAAGAGCTCCTTTATAGGATAATGCTACTGTCTTATTTACGTTAAAAGAGAGTAAATTAGAGTCAGACCAGGTCTCAGCAAAAATCATCAGCAAAAAGAAAAATTTTCCCATCGATTTTTAAATTAGTGATGTCATTTATAAAGATAAGGAACAGAAGAGGACCCAATACTGAACCTTGTGGTACTCCACATACAATGTTTTTGAGACTAGAGTCAGTATCATTTGCTCTAACTAGTTGTTTCCTATTATTCAAGTAGGATTGGAACCAATTTAAAGAACTACCTCGAATTCCATAGAAATTTAGTTTTGTAATCAAGATGTCGTGATTTACACAATCAAAAGCTTTTGCATAGTCGCAGAAAACAGTGGCAGTATAAAGATTATTGTTTAGTGCTTGGTAAACCTCATGTAGTACAGAAAACATGGCATCAGTGGTACAATTATTTGTTAAAAAGCCAAACTGATTTTGTGATAAAATGTTATTATCAACGATAAAGGACATAAGTTGAGTTTTAATGAGTCTCTCAATAATTTTGGAGTACCGGTAGTAAGGCAATAGGTCTATAGTTGCACACATCAGATTTTTTACCACCCTTATGAAGAGGAATAATAATGGCTGTCTTTAGGCACTCTGGAAATTTACCTTTTTCGAAGGAATCATTAATTAGAGAGAAGAGGATTTTCAACACATTTTCTGTGAGATTAGAGAAAATTTTTATAGATAGTCCATCAGTACTACAAGATGATTTGCTTTTGATACTATTGATTGTTTGGAGCAGTTCAGAGTTATCGACTGGTCTTAAAAAGAATGAATTCGAGACCTTTCTTGAGTTAGGGAGATAGGAAATGGGATCTTGTTGCGGCAAAATAGTTGATTTTTACTCACATTAACGAAGTAGTCGTTTAGACTTTCAGGATTTGGAAGGGAAAATGATTGAGCTGTGTGAGTTTTATTTCGAAGATCGTTTATTATAGACCAAGTTTCTTTTGCAACACTTTTAGAGCTTCCCAGACGATTTTGATAATAGGCTTTTTTAGTTGATTTGACAAGTTTTAGATATGTTGTCCTGTACTTCGTGATATATTCAGTGACAGAAACATTGGTAGTAAGTTTCTTGATGTATAGTAGTGAACGCATATTCTTGGCTGATATGCGAATACCTTTCGTAACCCAAGGTTTCCGATGTTTTGGCTTAATAGGGATTAAAGGAAATGCCTTATTGAAGATGCTTATCTAGAAAAACACTGAAATTATAGTCCACGTCTATAGAAGGAAAGTGCCACTAGAAGTTAAGCATAAATTTTGGAATTTACGAAAATTCTGGGTGGAAAGAATCCTACCTAAACGTCGGGTTTTTGAGGAGGGTTTGCTGAAGATGTTAAACTTCGTATACACTGCTTCATGATCAGATAGTCCCGCATTAATAACTGTAGAGCAGACATCAAGGGGTGAGAAATAGGAGACAATATAATCGATTATGGTAGATGTAGCTTTTGTAATCCTTGTAGGAGAATTAACGTGCATTTAGAGACCATACGATTCAAATATGTTGGCCAGGGACACTTGGGTAGCACAAGCAGCAGTATAATTAATGTTAAAATCACCGCATAGACTTTTTCTGCTTTTATGAGGCAGGTCATCTAACAAATTTAACAGGTTCTGAAAAAATAGTTCCACGGTAGAGTCAGGTGATCTATAAATGCAAATAATGTAAAGATTAAGATTTTTATTATAAACTAAAGAAAACTCAAAGAAGGATTCACTTAACAAAAAGTCAAATTTTGTTACCACAGAAAAAACATTATTTCTAGAGAGAATTAGGGTGCCTCCATGAGCCGAACTTGGACGATCATATCTGGCAATTGTGGTATATATTTCTACAAAAAGAGGCTCGTTGACTTCAAGCCAGTGCTCTGTAACCGCAACTATCGGGGGAAATCCTAATTCCTCCAGAAACAAAAATAATTTATCAGTTTTATTTCTTCTTCTTCAGGTGCCATCTCCGCTACGGAGGTTGGCAATCATCATAGCTATTTTAATTTTTGAGGCAGTAGCTCTAAATAGTTGTTTCGAGCTGCATCCAAACCACTCTCTCAGGTTCTTCAACCATGAAATTCGTCTTCTTCCGATGCTTCTTCTGCCATCTATCTTTCCCTGCATTATGAGTCGTAGGATGCCATACTTCTCGCCCCGCATCACATGTCCGAGATACTGTAGCTTCTTTTCTTTAATTGTAAGTTCAACTTCCTTTTCTTTACCTATTCTTCTCAGTACTTCATTGTTTGTAACTCTATCTACCCAGGAAACCCTCATAATTTTTCTATAGGTCCACATTTCAAAGGCGTTAAGTCGTCTCATTGTCTCTACATTTAACGTCCATGATTCCACTCCATAGTATAGAACACTGTAGACGTAACATTTTGTTAGGCGTACTTTAAGAGCTAATGTTAAATCTTTGCTACATAGGACCTTTTTCATTTTTATAAAATTAGAACGTGCTTTTTCGATTCTGACTTTTATTTCTGCAGTGTAGTCGTTATTTTCTGTTATAAGTGTTCCTAGGTAAGTGTACTTTTTTACTCTTTCGATCTGCTGGCCCTCTACTATCAAGATTTCGTTAGTATTATGGTTGTTTTTACTAATTTTCATAAACTTCGTCTTTTTGATATTGAGAGAGAGTCCGTACTCCCTACCACACCTTACTATTTTACTCATGAGTCTTTGCAGGTGTTGTAAACTATCGGCTATTATTACTGTATCATCTGCATATCTGATGTTGTTAACTAAGACTCCATTTACTCTTATGCCGACTGTTTCATCTTCCAGAGTTTCTCGCATTTCTTGCATTTTATTTCTTATAGAACGAATATTAATCAGAACCATGCCAAAGTTGTCATCACTAAAATAATTTGAGGTTTCTAGTCCCTCAGAACACGTCGTGTTGTTTAAAAATTTCGCTTTGGAGAGCCAGTGGAATAATAACTTCGGTGAGATTCCCTCGACTTTTGTAGGTGTATAATTCTTTCCGAAGTGAGATAGGACCTATACGCGGCAAGATCAGCTTCCACTTCAGCTGGACCAATTCCATAGGCTTGGTTAAATTCTAGAAGAACTTTTCGTAGTTCTTCAGTCTTAGTAGGTAGTCCTTCGGAAGCCAAAAAGAGTTTCACGCTGGTGTTGGTGTATCTGTCATAAAATACAGAAGCAGGCTGATCGTGTAGAAAAGCAAGATGTAGTTTAATTGCCTTCAAGATATCCGGTTCCCTTAATCTTGCAAGAAGATATCGACTGTTCGAGTTATTAGTTAGTCTAACTCTTGGTGGTGTTAATGGATCCAAATTTATGGATGGTTCCAAAGTATCTTTCTTAACAAAATTGATATGGGAACGGAAAGGCTCTTGAGATTTGCAAATTGTGATGGCCTGCTTGTCTGTAAATATATTGGTGTCTTCAACTTCATTTTTGTTTTTGCTTGGAATGGTAATTGGATTTTCCAAGCTAACCGGGCTTCTGATGTTCTTCGGATTCATATTTTCTTCAGATGAATTCTTTGGTTCAGAGTATGATGATTCTGTAGACGATTTATTGTTGACACCGGGTGGCCAAATTTCATTATTAAATAATAAGTCGATAGATGGTTTTGATTTTATGCCTATTTTGAATGAGGAACCAGTTGCTGTGTTGGCGTTTTTAAGGAGGGCGTAACATCTAATATAATCCTTAATACCTAGCCTCTCTTTAATGTAGTGAACTATTTGTATAGGGGTGTATACTGGGGTTAAGTTACTAATAACAACAAAGTGGCACTTATCTTCTGAACTTTTTAACTTTCTTTCTGGGCAGGTTTGGATCTGTTGAGGGTCATCAGTTTGGGTGCTTGAAGTGACATACACTATCTTTTTTTTGATACCTCTTTTTCAGTTTGTGTAGCGGGTAGTTTGTTGTAAAGATTACTCATCTGATTAGATATTTCGCTGATGTTTGCAGATAGCCTTTGTAATCCCAATTTTATCTCGGATGAATTTGAGTCTTCAACTTAAACCTTAATAGTCTAGTTGGAACAGCCGAAAAAAACTGACGCTATATTGAAGATATCTTGTTGCATTTGCCGTACCGATTTTAAAAGATATTCAGAATTCAGCAGGCTATTTAATTTATCGACTAATATTGGTAATATCGGGCTAATATTGGTAATAATAACTTTTTTTTGTAAAAACCTATAGTTTTTGAGTTATTTATGAAATACTGCTTTAAAACATGCATTTTTTGTGAAAAATTAAAATCTTTGTTCTTTAATAACTCAAAAAATATTGATTTATTTGAATGATGAATTTCGCTTAGAATTTGTCACTCTATCGATTTATGGTGTTAAATATTAAAAACAAATATTTTCATCCCCCGAGAACATCCACCCCTAGGGCAAAACCGCAAGTTGGACCATCTCACTTTTGTTTCTTGAGGTATGCTCTAAGTAACATTTTTATGAAAATCGATGACGGTTCAACGAATTCGGAGGTGAAAATTTTCAGTGACTGCACTACCATGCATCTTTGAGCCGTCACATTAAAAGAAAATAACGCCTCTCTGGTTCTATTAGTACATTTCCATTTCTGAAATTCTGAACCCAAATTGAATATCATTTATTCTCGATTTCTTTTGCTTCACAACAAACCTTGTAATCAAGTATATTCAAATGGGAAATAAGCCACAATTTTACCTAAAAATGATTTTATTAACGTTTCGACGCCCAAGTATTAATTATTTTGTATTGTGACAACGACACCCGACTTGGGCGTCGAAACGTTAATAAAATCATTTTTAGGTAAAATTGTGGCTTATTTCCCATTTGAATATACTTGATTATAAAAATGCCACAAGAAAATAGCTTCAGAACAACAACAAACCTTGTATACTGTTTATCTTGGGGTTGTTCTGGTTTCATCATAGGAGTATAATTCTGTTGGAGTATGGGGTGAAATTTACTACAGCTCCATCAGTGCGTTTATTTATCTCGACAGGCCAACACCATATTCATGTGGTCCCTCTTGACTTCCTAAATAATATATTATTTTAATGTTAATTTTCATCTTTCCTGAATCGGGCCATTGAACCTCGCTGATTCTGCATAAAATTAATTAATTATTAATTTTTGACCGTTTATATAAGATTTAAATAAATTATATTTTAAAAAACTATCAACTTAAGTAGTTGATCAAATTAATCATTTTAAAATCCAGTTTTATCGTCCAGCTGTAACGATGGTCAGAGCCGTATTATATACTTCAATCATATAAATGCGTTGTAGAAAAATTAAATATGGTTCCTAAAAGAAGAATCTCACCTACCTTACTACCTGTACCTCAAATAAACTCTAATTTTATAGCTCAACGAACGCATGAGGAGCAGCAAACAAGCAATTTCCATCTAAAGGGCAAGCGATTGCTTGGATAATACTAAACAGTAAGACTATTTAGTTCCATTGGGTAAGATAATTCAACCTAAGAATATAATATTTTCATGAAATTTATCCAATAACTGTATTTTTATGTATTATCTAACAGGGATTGGGGCTCCAATTATGATACTCTAGTTTATATAATGCATTAATTAGATATAAAATAGATTATGGCTTCATTGTGTACATATCTGGGTCCGACACAATACTGAAACCGTTAGACAGTACACACAATGCAGCACAAAGACTTGCCCTGGGACCATTTAGAACAAAGTTTGTACAGTGAAACTATAGAACCATCTTTATTAGACCGTTGCATTTATTTAATATTAAGATATTAACGCATGCAACTTTTATAGCGTCCAATCGATAAGAAACCTCTTTTTGATAATACATTAAATAATAGATCAAATATTCGTACTAAATAGATCTAATCCACACTAATTGTATGAGGGAAAACAACACATTGACGGTCGCTTCAATACAGCCAAAATAACAGCTTAGTAATAAATTAATGACACAAATTTCTTTAGGATCATGTAGGGGGAGCTTTAAACTTTGATTTAGTCACTTTATGACTTTCATAATAATAATTTTTAACCGAGTTATTAAATCTTGAAAATGGCCATTTTCGTGTTTTTCAAATTGATTCGGTCATTGCGAAAATAATATATGTTGCAATGTATAAAATTTTCAGGAAACGTAAAAATCTTTAACTTAATAGTTGAATCTTATAAGGTAACACTATATTTTACAGTCCCTGGCCATATTATTATGACCACCTATGAATTTTTACAAAAATGAACTATTCCACTAGGTAAGTTTTGTTTAAAATATTATTTTTAAATTTATGGAAGGGGAGCAAAGTATGTTAAATGTGCAGTCACTCGAGCGCTTTGGGGACCTATTGGGTTGTGAAGAGTAGGTCCTAAAACCAAAAAAAGTTAAGTAAAGTTTTCCATTTTAGTGGGCGCTTGTCATTTTTTAATTTAATTTTCCATTTCCAACAATCGTTTTTTCCGATTATAACGCCATCTATCCATAATTCGAAAAAATGTTTCGAATAAAAGTTACTTATTTTTACGTAAGGAATCCAAATCTGCAATAAAAAATGAGGGTCCTATTTAAGATTTTAAAGTAACCCCCCACCCCACATCCATGGGGGGTCGTGTTTGGTACCATTCGATAGATTTTTCAAAAATATTAAATAAGTGTATTTTACAGTTTTTCGATCTGATGGTCATTTCGCGAAATATCGCGGGATTCGTATTTAAAATATTAAATTTACCCCCCACCCCTCTCCGTGGGAAGTCGTGTTTGGTATCATTCGATAGATTTTTAAAAAATATTGGGCACATATTTTTTAGTTTTTCGATCTGTCATTTGTTTCGCGAAATATTCGCTTTTTTCTTGTGAAACTTTGGGACTCACCCATTTCCTTACGCCAGGCTCAAATCGTCAGATTTTTGAAATATACACTCTTTTGCATGTACTTAACTTACCTTATCTTAATCTGACAATTTCGAGTTTTTTTAAGGATAGATTTTTTTTTTCGGGCCCCCCTTAACGAACTCCCCTGTGTTAAGAGCCAATATATGGTAGAGGTACATCTGCAGGGTACCAGGTTTCTCCCATATGCTAATCTGACGCGCTCGAGTAACTGCAAAAATCCCCGCTTGGGCTCCCCTACCATTAGTTTTGTTATGCAATGTTAATGTTATGCATTAAATATAATATATTTAATAATAAACAACAATAAAATATTTGAAACTATTACATATTTATATTTTTTTAATATTTTGTTGAACTTCTGACCTTAATCAGATGGAAAATATTTGGGAGCTTTTAACACGAGAAATTTCAGATGAAAAGGTCACTAGCGAAATTGTTTTGATTAAAGAACTAATATATCATTGAAACCACAATGACAAATTAAAGCAAAAAAAATTACCTGCATTGAAATTATGCCAAGACGGGTACTAGCGGTAATCAAAGTTAGAGGGAGCTCAGCAAAATATTTAAAAAATGCAAATATGTGATATTTTCAAATGGTTTATTGCTGTTTATTATTAAATGTATTATATTTGATAATAAACACAAATAAAACATTTAAAAATATCACATATTTTTATTTTTTCAATATTTTGTTGAGCCCCCTTTAACTTTGATTAACGCTTGTATCCGTCTTGACATACTCTGAATGTAGCTAAATTTTTTTTGCTTTAATTTGTCATTGTGTTTTCAATGATATATTAGTTCTTTAATCAAAACAATTTCGTTAGCGATCTTTTCATCGGAAAATACTCGTTTTAAAAGCTCCCAAATATTTTCCATCTGATTAAGGTCAGAAGTTCAACAAAATATTAAAAAGTATATAAATATGTAATATTTTTAAATGTTTTATTGGTGTTTATTATTAAGTATAATATAATTAATGTATAATATAAACATTACATCAGAAAATTTAATTTAAAAATCATATTTTAAACAAAACGTACCTAGTGGAATAGTTAATTTTTGTAAAAATTCATAGGGGTTATAATAATATGGCCAGGGACTGTATATAAGTATTATGGGTTATAAATGTATCTTTCTGAAAGACAAAAAAGTCTAAATGTTGCGAATTTTTTTTTATATTAAGTTTTTAAGTTTCTTGACTTATGTTCGAAATGAACCATAATTTTTAATGTTTTTTCTTAATTTTCAGCAAGAAACAGTCAAAATACATGGAAATTTAGATATATTATGTATGTATTTACAAGAGAAAGACTAAAGTGTTACTTTGTTTTTCTTATATTAAGTTTTTAATTTTGTGCACTTATGTTGTTTTTGAAATGAATGAAAATTTATAATGTTTG
Organism: Diabrotica virgifera virgifera; assembly: GCF_917563875.1. Taxonomy (NCBI): domain Eukaryota; kingdom Metazoa; phylum Arthropoda; class Insecta; order Coleoptera; family Chrysomelidae; genus Diabrotica; species Diabrotica virgifera. Next base: position 197,580,810 of record NC_065445.1, on the reverse strand, counting down.
TACTAAAACATTCTTTATTGTCAGAAATAAACAGTCAAAATACACATGTAAAGGACATGTGTTGTTTTCGAACTGACCGAAAAACATACCCAGCTACCACACAATATTTAAACATACAATATAAACGGGATACGGACGTTTCGCCCCCGCCGTTTCGCCCCCGACCGTTTCGCCCCCGCCGTTTCGTCCCCAGCCGTTTCGCCCCCGAACCGTTTCGCCCCCGAACCGTTTCGCCCCCGAACCGTTTCGCCCCCGAACCGTTTCGCCCCCGGGATTTTACCTAACATTTTTAACTAGTTGCATTGAGTTATAAATACAATGTTAGTAATACATTTACCTATTGATCATTTTTTGTTCTTAGCTTAGGTTAGGTTAGGTTAGGTCCGTAAATTATAAGTAAGGCAAAATGAGTTTTCTGAGAACAAAATCCTTTGTGTAAGAAAATATGTAAAATTATTTCTGAGAACAATTATGTATTAATCCTGTCTATCTACTATAAATATGTGTAACAAAGCACTTCTAAGAAAAACAAACAAAAAATGAGCAATAGGTAAATGTATTATTAACATTGTATTTATAACTCAAACTAGTTAAAAATGTTAGGTAAAATCCCGGGGGCGAAACGGTTCGGGGGCGAAACGGTTCGGGGGCGAAACGGTTCGGGGGCGAAACGGCTGGGGACGAAACGGCGGGGGCGAAACGGTCGGGGGCGAAACGGCGGGGGCGAAACGGCGGGGGCGAAACGCCCGTAAACCGTTTTTAAGATTTAAATCAACCATTCAAAAACAACGCCAGTTACTGTTTATATTGGTTTACGGGCGTTTCGCCCCCGCCGTTTCGCCCCCGACCGTTTCGCCCCCGCCGTTTCGTCCCCAGCCGTTTCGCCCCCGAACCGTTTCGCCCCCGAACCGTTTCGCCCCCGAACCGTTTCGCTCCCGGGATTTTACCTAACATTTTTAACTAGTTTGAGTAACTGGCGTTGTTTTTGAATGGTTGATTTAAATCTTAAAAACATCATGGCAACTCATTTTACCTACAATATGGACTTATATTGTTTTCGCAATGACGTGTTTTCGCTTATATGTTTCAATTTTAAATCGCATATTATAACTCGACAATTACCAATTTTAGACAAGAATCACAAAAGACCTTTTTTGCTCAGAATGACCCAAAGAATCTAAAAAATGTCCGAAATGAAAAAATAGATTTTTTGAATTTATTTAAAAAAATTGTTTCAACAATTTTCCGACCGCGGCACTTCCCGTCCCCCCGTGCATTTGTTATAAGAACCTCTTACTTAGTAAGTTTGTGCAAAAAAAACGAATCGGAATAATTTACCTAACGGGGGCGACGATACAGCCCGGACTGAGTCCTGGCGAGACGCCAGATGCGTGTCGAGATGAATGGTGAGCAGCGCGTTGAGATGACTGGCGAGCAGAAAATCTTCACTGTATTGTTGCGCTCCCTTGGCTTTTTCAATTTGAAAGAACCTTCTCCCAAATACCCCAGGCTGTGGGTGAAAAATAGGTCGATTTCAGGATATAATTCAGGAATTTTTGAAACCTATCAGGTGTTGTAAAGGACGATGCCAGGAATAACTTCTACTAAAATGTAACCAAAAATATTGTGCGCTTTTTTTTAATTGCGATTTTCATTTGTTAAATTTGCAATTTTTATTGATTTTTAATTTTGTAGCTTAGGATATTGATTTTAGAGAAAAACTTTTTAATGGAAAGTTGTAGTAAATTAAAAAAACTACAATTTGAGCTATGGTAAGTTTAATTTCGTTAATTGGTTGTTGCAAAACAGCCTGCGAAAGGTTCAAAATGGCCGTTTTTTACAATTGCATTATTTATTGTACAAATAATTTTTTTTTATTTTTTAAAGCTTTAAAATGAAGATCTTTCAATTCCAAACATAAAAAAAAATTGTAAAGCCAGATTGACGAATTTGTTGCTTAGATATTATAAATTATTTATCCCAAGAGGTCAAATGTCGAAGGCTATAAATTTTTGAAAAAAAAAATCGTAGAGAGTTGGTGAAACATCTAATCTCATTCTAAAGAGTTATATTTTCATATTCTGATGTAAATAAATGCGTAAAACATTTTTAAACCTCTAATTTTTGGGTTTGAAAATAAGGGGGCAAATTTCGTTATAAACATTTAGAGCTGAAGCGGCCCTGCACATCCTATGAGTTTTTAATTTACAGATTATTGTTGCTGAAGACGAAACAAAGATTTATAAAAAAATAAAAAATTTCTACGACCAACTGAATCTGAGCTAATTTTTGGGATTGAAAATAAGGGGGCAAATTTCGTTATATACATTTAGAGCTGAAGCGACCCTGTACATCCTATGAGTTTCTAACTTACAGATTATTGTTGCTGAAGACAAAACGAAGATTTATAAAAAAATAAAAAATTTTCTACAACCAACTGAAGCCAAGATAATTGTTTTTTTTTCTCAAGTCGTAGTGCCTTTATTTATAACAATTAAGAAATTATTTTACAGTCATTGACTAAAGAAAGACTTATATTATCTTAAAATAAAAATTATTATAAAATATAATTACATTTAATTATTAAAAATTATTTTTTAAATCGGTGCTTTTGCGAGCGGCCGAATTTTGCAAATCGCCCGGCTAGCTTCAAATCCGAGCGGTCGGAAAATTTTTACGTAACTTGTATTAAATTATGACAGAAAACAATTTATTAATATTACCATTATAATATACAGTCTATTTACCACTGTATTTGTTTTTCTTGATAAACTTTTATATGTGAAATTTCATATCTGAAGAAATAATATTACAAAAATGATACATATATATGAAATATATAACTATATTTTTAATTTTTTCATTGTTATATAAATATAATAATAATAATGTTACTTCTTACTATAATATACAATATATGACTTTTTCTTCTTGTAGTGACTATTCTTTTTTGATTTCACATATAAAAGTTTATCAAGAAAAACAAATACAGTGGTAAATAGACTGTATATTATAATGGTAATATTATTAAATTGTTTTCTGTCAAAATTTAATACAAGTTACGTAAAAATTTTTCGAGCGCGCGGATTTGAAGCGAGCCGGGCGATTTGCAAAATTCGGCCGCTTGCAAAAGCACCGATTTAAAAAATAATTTTTAATAATTAATTGTAATTATATTTTATAATAATTTTTATTTTAAGATAATATAAGTCTTTCTTTAGTCAATTACTGTAAAATAATTTCTTAATTGTTATAAATAAAGGCACTATGATTTAAGAAAAAAAAACAATTTTCTCGGCTTCGGTTGGTTGTAGATAATTTTATTTTTTTTTATAAATCTTCGTTTCGTCTTTAGCAACAATAATCTATAAGTTGGAAACTCATAGGATATACAGGGCCGCTTCAGCTCCAAATGTTTATAACGAAATTTGCCCCCTTATTTTCAAACCCCAAAAATTATCTCGGCTTCAGTTGGTCGTAGAAATTTTTTATTTTTTTATAAATCTTCGTTTCATCTTCAGCAACAATAATATGTAAGTTAAAAACTCATCGGATGTACAGGGCCGCTTCAGCTCTAAATGTTTATAACGAAATTTGCCCCCTTATTTTCAAATCCAAAAATTAGAGGTTTAAAAATGTTTTTCGCATTTACTTACATCAGAATATGAAAATATAACTCTTTAGAAGGATATTGGATGTTTCGCCAACTTTCACGATTTTTTTTTCAAAAAGTTATAGCCTTCGACATTTGACCTCTTGGGATAAACAATTTATAATATCTGAACAACAAATTCGTTAATCTGGCTTTACAATTTTTTTTATGTTTGGAATTGAAAGATCTTCATTTTAAAGCTTTAAAAAATAAAAAAAAATTATTTGTACAATAAATAATGCAATTGTAAAAAACGGCCATTTTGGACCTTTCGCAGGCTGTTTTGCAATAACCAATTAACGAAATTAAACTTACGATAGCTCAAATTGTAGGTTTTTTAATTTGCTACAATTTTCTATTAAAAAGTTTTTCTCTAAAATCAATATCCTAAGCTACAAAATTAAAAATCAATAAAAACTGCAAATTTAACAAATGAAAATCGCAATTAAAAAAAAGCGCACAATATTTTTGGTTACATTTTAGTAGAAGTTATTCCTGGCATCGTCCTTCACAACATCTGATAGGTTTCAAAAATTCCTGAATTATATCACGTTTTTTCACCCACAGCCTGGGGTAAAATAACGTCGGCTCCCAGTACCGGTGCTAAGTTATAGCGCGCCCGCCTGCAAAAGTTTCCTGCCCTTCGTTTTTTTTAATTAGTATTTTGTATAACACCAGCAGAAAAAAGCTTTTTTTGGTGCCCCTTAAGACAGGATCGCCGGCCCTGTCGGCTCCAATATTATTACCTACATAGTGACGAATTCTAAAGTTCTCCACAGAATGAAAAAGAGCATGAATTGATTATTATAATAAAAATCAAAATTGAATAGTTATGAAAAATAGTGAGAGGTATGGTTTACTTCAGTTGTTTATTAAAAAGGAAAGTGTTTAGTAATAGCGGCCGATGAAGAACACGTATTTACTGGCTCCATAACCTAAGAGCTTGATTTAATATGACGGTTGTAGGCCTGTTTCGAGAAGCTCTGCACAAAATCAGAATTACCATCAAGATCTTCAACATCCGGAACGGATAGGCACCACAAGAAGAGGAGGAAAGATAGCAGTTTAAGAAACAAACGAAAACTAATCTAAGAAGGGAATAGAATAAGTTATGATCTTCTAAAAGTGCCTATCTTCTAGAGATGTTGGCGACCACATTGACCCATCTTATTCTATTTACGGCAGCTCGAAATAGATCAGTTGACGTTAGACCAGTCCACTTCCTAAGATTGGCCAGCCAGGATATACGTCTACGTCCAGGGCCTCTCCTGCCCTCAATCTTGCCTTGTAGAATCAACTGCAGCAGTCGGTATTTTTCATTACGCATAATGTGGCCGAAGTAAGCCAATTTTCTGTTCTTTACGGTGTTAATTATTTCTTTGTCTTTTCCTAGCCTCTGGAGAATAGTTATATTAGTTGTGTGGTGTATATATGAGACCCTCAACATACGTCGGTAGCACCACATTTCAAACGCCTCTAACCGTTTTATGGCATCTTCTGTCAGGCTCCAGCTTTCAACTCCGTATAGGAGGACACTAAAGACGTAACATCTAAGGATTCTTATGCGTATATTGATACTTAAAGACAAGTTGCAGAGAATTTTCTTAAGACTGTTAAAAGAGCTTCTGGCTTTTTCAATACGAGTTTTTATTTCGTAGCTATGATCCCAAGTATCCTTAATGTTGCAGCCCAGGTAGCATATTTTCTGTACTCTCTCTAGAGGTGTATTGTTTACTGTAATTTGGGCGTTTATGTTGGTGTTTTTACTAATGATCATTATTTTTGTCTTCTTACAGTTTAGTTTTAGGCCGTATTTGTTACATGCTTCTACAACATTATCCATGATCCTTTGGAGCCCCTGCGCACTATCCGCCAGCAATACTGTATCGTCTGCATATCTAATATTATTTATAAGTTGTCCATTTACTGCAATACCATCTTCTGATTCGTCCAAGGCCTCTCTAAAGATGTTTTCAGAGTATATGTTAAATAATGTTGGTGACAGTATGCAACCCTGTCTGACTCCTTTTTCAACCGTGAAGATTTCGGACAGTTCATTTTCGAATCGAACTGTTGCTTTTTGTTGGAGATATAAGTTTGAAACGAGTCTTATATCCTTACCATCGAGTCCTGATGTTTTTAGGATATCGATTAGTTTTCCATGTGGGACTTTATCAAATGCCTTCTCGAAATCTATGAAACATGCATACACATCGCAATTGACATCCCTGGCTCTCTGTATTAGAACTTGCAAGCTGAAAAGTGCTTCCCTCGTTCCGAGTCCTGATCTGAATCCAAATTGAACTTCACTCAGCTGTTCTTCTAATTTGGTGTATATGCGCGAGTGAATGATAGTAAGGAGTACTTTAAGTACATGGCTCATCAAACTAATTAATCTATGTTCTTCACATTTTCTAGCGTTGGCTTTTTTGGGAAGTGGACTGAATATTGATAGTAGCCAGTCTTTTGGTAAGTAACCAGTCTCGTATATGTTGTTGAATAACTTCGTAAGAGCTGCAATTTGTTGTGCCTCTAATAGCTTTAAAATTTCACCATGCACCTCATCAGGTCCTGGTGATTTCGCATCTTTAATCCGCTTAATGGCCATAGTTACTTCTTCGTTTGTTATTTCTGGGCCATAGGGATTGTCTATTTCATACGGACTTCGTGCAGCATCTTCGAATAATTCTTGCATATATACTTTCCATCTTCTTAATTTATCTTCAATTGTAGTCAAAATTTGACCTTCGACGTCTACGACTATGCCTATATTGCGTTGTTTTCTTATGTTCTGTACTTCTTTAATCTTTTTGTGCATATGGAAATCGTCATGTTTGCGTTGTAGTGTTTCAATTTCTGTACATTTCTCCATCAGCCATGCTTCTTTTGCCCCTTTTATTTCTCTTAGTATACTCTTATGCAACTTTTTGTATTCATTGTCATTTCTACCTTTTAATTTCCTTCGCTCTTCCATCATCTGCAATATTTTATCTGTCATCCATTCTTGCTTCTTTTCTCTTTTTGATTTAAGATATTCATGCGAAAGTGTGTTGATAGATGTCTTCATTTCGTTCCATTGTTTTTCTACGCCACTAGGAGCGTCTTCAACTATTTTCGCAAAATTCTTATTAATCTCTGTTTTTACTTTTTCCTGGATGCTATTTTCTTTCAGTAGTTTTATATCTATCTTGGGTCTTACTTTCTTTTGAATTATTTTGAGTCGTATGTTGATATTTGCAACTAACAGACTATGATTTGAGAAGACATCGGCGCCTGGATATGTTTTTGTTGAGGTGACAGAATTTCTAAACCTTTTGCTTATGTTAATAAAATCAATTTGGTTTCTTATGATTTTCCCTGGGGTATCACCGGGTGCTTTCCATGTATAAAGCCTTCTTGGATGTAATTTAAAGAATGTGTTCATTACAACCATATCCGTCTCTTGGCAGAATTGTATCAGTCTTTCTCCTCTTTAGTTTCTTGTGCCAAGACCATATGACCCCACAACATTCTCGACTGTACCTTGTCCTATTTTGGCGTTGAAATCGCCCATGATGATAGTTATCTCATGTTTTTTTGTCAGCTTTAGAGAGTTTTCTAGAGTCTGGTAGAAATTTTCTATTTCTTCTTCGGTTGATTCGGATGTCGGTGCGTAGACCTGAATGATATTTATATTAGAGGGACTTGAATTAATCTTCAATAGCATAACTCTATCTGATATGGGCGTAAATCCTATTACTGCTTTGGTTATTTCCCTTTTTACTATCATCGCTACGCGATTTCTGTTTCTTGTTGTGTCATCTCCCGAATAATAGATATGGTCATATGGCCTATAATTTGTATGCCAGAATTTGGCCATCGAACTTCACTGCATCCTAAAATATCTATGTTTAGGCGAGTCATTTCTTGAATAATATTTGCTGCCTTGACCGGGGGATTCTTAGCACCCTCTCCCCATTTAAGGGTTGCCCGGGACTGAGGGCCGTTTGTTTTGGGTTTTCAGCCATTGTGGTGTCCTGGGGATATCCTTATGGATCTTTAATGTGGTAGTCATCCCGTGGCTTTCCACATCTCAATGCCGTTGGCTAATTTAGCTCATCCGTCTTCGGAGTCAATTTCCCAGCTCCAGGGCAATGAAGTGCCCTACCAAATGTCGGTTCTTCCACCCGTAGCTGTTGACCAACAAATGGGAGATTACTTATACCGGTAATCGTTCGGTTAGTAGAGGGTATAGTAGCAGGAAATATAGTGACCCGTCTGCCTTCGGAAACCTAATCGCCATTCGGGGTCGGAAGAAACAAGAGTTAGCCAAGAGAGGCTGATAGGAAAGATTGAAAGACATTTCACTCAAGACAAGTTGAAAGAGAGTAAAATGTGAAGGCCCTTATGATCCGCCAGGTGCGTTTCATAAGCGTATGAGTATTAATACATTTTGTGTTCCCGCTCATACTTCGGGGTGTTGACTACAGACTGTATGGCTCGTCCAGCATGCCATAGCATGGAGGATGGGGTACACGACATTTTTACAATGTAGATGCTCCAACTCCATGGCCTGACCCATAAGTTATGATAGATAGATTTTAAGTTTATAGTATATTGTAGATATCTATCCACTGAGTTCAAGAGAAATCGTTGGAATACAACAAACCGGCATATTTAGGTTTCGTGGACCTTAAGAAAGCATTTGACAGGGTCAAATTAAAGGACGTTATCCATTTGTTATACTCAAGAGAGGTACCTCTAGGAATAATTAAAATAATCGAAAACAGCTACCAGAACAACACAATTAAAGTAAAAGTGGAAGATGAACTAACTGACCCAATTTAATCGGGCAGTGGGATAAGACAGGAGGATTCCTTGAGTCCTTTATTGTTCAACCTGATTATGGACGAAATAATAAAAAAGTAAGAACTAAAAAAGGATACCAAATGGGAGAAAAACAACTTAAAATAATCTGCTATGCAGACGATGCAATACTAATCGCTCAAAGCGAAGATGATTTACAACGTATGCTGCACCAATCTAACATAACCGCTAGAAAATTTAACATGTTAATTTCACCAAAAAATACAAAATGCATGGTTTTAACAGCAAATCCAATAAGATGTAAATTGGAGCTTGAAGGTCAGATAATAGAACAAGTTATGGAGTTTAAATATCTAGGCATACGGAAGGATCGAAACAGAAGTGGAAGATTAAGTGAATAGAGCAAACAGAACCGCAGGTTGCCTGAATGACACAATATGGAGAAATAAAAATATCGGAAATGAAATGAAAGGCAGAATTTACAAAACAGTCATCAGACCAATAATGACATATGCGGCAGAAACACGATCCGACACAGAGAGGACAAAAAAATTGCTCGAAACAGCAGAGATGAAAATCCTTTGACAAATCGATGGTAAGACTCTATGGGACAGAGCTAAAAGTTCAAATATACGACGGAGATGCAAGGTCGATAACAGTAATAACTGGGTAAGAAACAGAAGAAGAGAATGGAATGACCACATAAACCGAATGACAACAAATAGAGTAGTAAGGACAGCGAAAAACGGTTCCCCAATAGGAAGACGATCAGTGGGAAGACCACGAAGACGATGGAACGACAATAGGGAACTTGCATAAATTTTTAAATTCGAAAAAAATGTTATAAATCACAACAGAACATAATGGTAGGGGAGCAAAGTATGCTAAATGTGCAGTCACTCGAGCGCTTTGGGGACCTATTGGGTTGTGAAGAGTAGGTCCTAAAACCAAAAAAAGTTAAGTAAAGTTTTCCATTTTAGTGGGCGCTTGCCATTTTTTAATTTAATTTTCCATTTCCAACAATCGTTTTTTCCGATTATAACGCCATCTATCCATAATTCGAAAAAATGTTTCGAATAAAAATTACTTATTTTTACGTAAGGAATCCAAATCTGCAATAAAAAATGAGGGCTCCTATTTAAGATTTTAAAGTAACCCCCCGCCCTACATCCATGGGGGGTCGTGTTTAGTACCATTCGATAGATTTTTCAAAAATATTGAATAAGTGTATTTTACAGTTTTTCGATCTGATGTTCATTTCGCGAAATATCGCGGGATTCGTATTTAAAATATTAAATTTACTCCCCCACCCCTCTCCGTGGGAAGTCGTGTTTGGTATCATTCGATAGATTTTTAAAAAATATTGGGCATATATTTTTTAGTTTTTCGATCTGTCATTCATTTCGCGAAATATTCGCTTTTTTCTTGTGAAACTTTGGTACTCACCCATTTACTTACGCCCGGCTCAAATCGTCAGATTTTTTAAATATACCCTCTTTTGCATGTACTTAACTTACCTTATCTTAATCTGACAATTTCGAGGTTTTTTAAGGATAGATTTTTTTTTCGGGCCCCCCTTAACGAACTCCCCTGTGTTAAGAGCCAATATATGGTAGAGGTACATCTGCAGGGTATCAGGTTTCTCCCATATGCTAATCTGACGCGCTCGAGTAACTGCAAAAATCCCCGCTTGGGCTCCCCTACCATAATTTAAAACATGTATCAAAGATATAGAATTTTTGTAGGTCTTTCGTTTGGCCCCCAAAGGCGATTAAAAATTCAAATTAAAACAGGTGGCCTAAAACGCATCGTGACGTCACTCGTTTTGTACATTTACATTTTTCCAACAAAGTAAACAGAATTTTAAATTAGACCTTATAAACGTCAGTAGAAAATACATTTATTTGACGTTACAAGTGTTTCGATCGTTTGAACTATTCATAGAAAACTGTACTTTTACAAAATGGTTTTATTTTCCGTAGTAAACCTTCTTTCGTTTCCTTCAATAACTATATCAAACTCCAATGCCAACAAACTGGTATATATTATTACAATGACATACGATAAATGTTAATAGAATATAAATATTTTTCCTTTATTTCGCGACGAGGTATACCAAAATAGGTGGAGGCCAATAAACTAAAGAAGAAGAAGAATATACCTAATTATAACCATAAACGGAACTATATAGTTAAACTGAGTGACGTCACGGGCCGTTTGACCTATTTTAAGATACCGAAGACTTTAAATTTGTACTTCTAAGTTATTATGAGTTCTTGAAGCGTGAAATTTTGGAAATCTCATTTTTATACAAAACTGAACATTATTATGTAATAAAAAAATGTGCAAGTTCCCTATTTATTAGAGGCACATTAAAAAAACAGACAGAGTCATGTCTATACAAAGAAAAAGAAGAAGAAGAAGAAGAAGAAGAAGAAGAAAAAGAAGAAGAAGAGGAAGAAGAAGAAGAAGAAGAAGAAGAAGAAGAAGAAGAAGAAGAAGAAGAAGAAGAAGAGTTATATCTCAATGCCAGAATCTCAAATTTGATGTATCTATCCCATCGCCCCTAAAGGATTTAAAAAGACTGATGCAATCTTCAGCCAATATACCTACCTAAGAACATATTATAACATTTCATGAATTTTCAAAAAAGTTTAATCCAAACAGGTGTTCATCTCACATGATCACATAAATAATTATTGCTCTCGTGAATACGAAATACATCTCTGTCATGTGAAGCATGTAATTTCAGTGGACTACAGTGATAGTCTGACCACTTCAGAGTGCAGTGAAGTAATTATTTCCGATGTCTATGCCAATACCATTGGCGGATCAATGATTTATTGCATCGATATTTCTAAATTTAAAACTAATATACGTACATATTATACTTGAAATTTTCTATAATTAGCTGGTATTAGCTGCTATTTCCGATGAGCATAAATATCAATATATTTTAATTTATTCGAAGTATCTTTTTTCATTGCTGAATTATTCTTATTTTTTCTTTCTGTATTTTTGCACAAGTGGCAATGAGTTCTTGCCGATTTAATATTATTTTTTGCACGATTGATCATTTTTGACTGTTTACCGTGACAGATTTTACGTCAGTAGGTGACATTTACTAGCAACTCGACGGTAAGTAATCCAACTCGACGGTAAGTACTCCAACTCGACGGTAAGTAATTCACTTACCGTCGAGTTAAAAATCTCTTAATTTTAATTTATTTTTTGAAAGAATAAAGAAAACTAACGAATTATTCATTAATATTGAAACTTATGGTACAATTTATTAAATTATTTAATGAAATCCCACTTGTTTGGGCTGTGGTTTCACTTCTAACAGAAACTCCTGCAGAATCGCATACATTAGTAGTATTACTAGTATTGCACAATATTTTTTCGGCAAAATCTATTTTATTTTGAAGAGAATCTTCTACATAGCTTTCTGCCACTGTCGATGAACGCCAACCTCCATGACGCTTTAATCCGAGGACATCAACACCTTTATTAGCCAAAAGCGTTGCTGATGTCCTCCTGAACGAATGGCCAGTATAGTTCTCGGGATTAGGCAAATTTAAGAATTTGGCAATTTGAGAAGGCCAGCCCCCGATTGTCCCTTTCCCTATTACTTGAGCACAACATTTTCCTTTGGCGTATCTTAAGAACAAATGATTTTATTTTACTTGTAATGGACGAAGTTTTATATACTTTTGCAGAATTTCTAAATATGGAATTTTATCGTCTGGTTTATTAACGACTGTAAAAGTACGCTGGATGTTCGTTTTTGCATTGGGAACTTTTACAATCATTAAACCATCGGTTTGTTGGACGTCATTCATAGTAATATTATATAATTCTTCTCTTCTACAGGCACCAGATATTCCCAATATCATTACGACCTACAAATTATGAAAAAATCTTCATTAGAGTATTTCTTTTACCTAAACTAGCTTATATTACCTTGTGAACTAGAAATTCTTCATCCGGTGCTTCCATCAGAAATTTTTCAAATTGCTCCCGTGTAAAAGTGCTCGCTTTCTTAGGCCTATAGCCAACATTTTTTCTCTTCAAATACGCGATCAAAGTTGAAAACTTGGAAATATCAATGCCATCATAAAGAAAAACGGTGGATTTAATCATTGAATATTCTGCCCAGAGGCTTCCAGGAGCTTTCAACTGCATATGTCTTTGAGCGAAATATGCCAATAGAGTCTTTTCTTCGATTCTTAAATTCTTGCCTTCGCACCATTTTTTAAAACTTTGGTAGGTATTTTGATAACGGATTTTGGATTTTTCGGGAATAATTGCGGAACACCGTTCTTCCCAAACCCGTTCAATTTCTTCAAATTCACTTTCGCTCATATTTTAATTTATAATAATCAAAATTGTACTTAAGATTATTGACAACTAAATAAAAACTTAATTCTCCATTGTTGTTATGCACCCTAGTTACTACCTAACAACCAAAGTATCTATCTTGATAAAATGAATGAAACTAGTAGTGTAGGAAACAAAAGTCCGGTTTTATTTTTTTTCTGGTATATCAAGGGGTGCTTATTATAAGACTAACTTTTTCTGAAAAAATTTCGCCCAGGAACCCCCTTTTCACCCCTTTAAAGGGGGTAATTTGTGGTTTTTGCGGAACGTAGCTCTTTCTGTACCTTTTACAAAAAATTTCTTTTATAGAAATATGAAGAGGACTATATGTTCTACGATTTATTTCCCGACAGCATGTGTCTATCATCCACCGTTTAGCGGGGGTGGCGCCCCAAAGTTGACAAGTTTTTAAGAAAGGTGTTTTTAAAAAAAATATATTTTTCCCTAACTGTAACGGAAATTAAGAAGAAATCCTACGGAAATTATTCACAAATAATTGATTGATTTTTTGATATAGGTTTCACTTAAGGATAATGGCCTTTTTTTTAATTACAGGGCGTTACATTTTAAAAAACCCCTTTTTATACCATCTGAACCGTTTATGCTAGAGTAAAAGACTTTCGGCGATTATCCATGTACTGGTGCTATTTACAAATTTGTATAATGCACCCCCATTTTTTCCCCTGAACCACCCAAAAAAAAGAAGAATTAATAAATAAAGTGATTTTCTTGGAATCCTTCACACACAATGCCCTTTATTAATATGCTTCATATATCATTTTGTGCACGTTATTATTACCCATGCATGGACACTAAAAGCGATTTCCTAGTGCAACCCCTGTATCAAAAAAAAAAAAAATAAAATGGGGGGTTGAATTTTTTTTTGTTTTTTGCTTTTTGATCCATATGGGCATATGCTTCATCAATAGTGCTTTTTAAAAATATATATGGTTATTGCAACATCCCTGCGGAAAGCACCCCTATCCTTGAAAATATACTGCAGAAACTACCCCTATCCCTTGGCGAGCATGTTTTACGATTTTCTCATTACCTATGCATTATTTTTAAACAAGACTTATACAAGGTTAAAGACCACTATTTACTCTAAAAATTAGGTTCTATTCATTTTTTTCGTATAAGCAACCGTTACGGCACAGTGGCGCCGTAAACCTCATGTATGCTGTGGCGGGCTCCAGTTTTTGTTTTTTTTTTTTCGTCATCTGTTCGTGTTATTGATAAAGTACTTCTGTAAAATAAAACAACACAGTGTAACCTACAAATTATGACTTATGCACATTTTACAATCTTTGCGCCCCAAAGCCACAGTGGTGGCCCAAAATCAATTTTTTCATATTTTCGCAACCTACATGCATTTTATTGCATTAATGCTACCTTAATAGCACAATATTTAACCTTAGGTGGTCACTAAGCAGTTGTGGATTTAGGGAGGGGTGATGGGGGTGATCACCTCCGCCCCCTCTCAAACCAAGTGATATTATATTCAAAGATTATAAAAATATTCATTTATTTTTATAGAAATACTTATATTATATTATTTTTATAAGAATGACGCACTTTTTATGCTTTAGCGACAGTGGCGGATCCAGCATCGTTAAAAGGGGGTGCCAATTGGTTAAATTTCTATAAAAATAAATGAATATTTTTATAATATTTAAATATAATATCACTTGGTTTGAGAGGGGGGTGGAGGTGATTGCCCCCATCACCCCTCCCTGGATCCGCCACTGCTTAGCGACCACTTAAGGGTGAATATTGTGCTATTAAGGTAGCATTAATGCAATAAAATGCGTGTAGGTGGCTAAGATATGCAAAAATTGATTTTGGGCCACCACTGTGGCTTTGGGGCGCAAAGATTGTAAAATGTGCATAGGTCATAATTTGTAGGTTACACTGTGATGTTTCATTTTACATAAGTACTTTATCAATAAAACGAACAGATGACGAAAATACAAACAAACACTGGAGCCCGCCAAAGCATATATGAGGTTTACGGCGCCACTGTGCCGTAACGGTTGTTTATACGAAAAAAATGAATAGGACCTAATTTTTAGAGTAAATAATGGTCTTTAACCTTGTATAAGTTTTGTTTAAAAATAATGCATAGGTAATGAGAAAATCGTAAAAACATCCTCGCCAATGGATAGGGGTAGTTTCTGCAGTATATTTTCAAGGATAGGGGTGGTTTCCGCAGGGATGTTGCAATAACCATATATATTTTTAAAAAGAACTATTGATGAAGCATATGCCCACATGGATCAAAAAGCAAAAAACAAAAAAAAATTTCAACCCCCCCCTTTTATTTATTTTTTTTTGGCTACAGGGGTTGCACTAGGAAATCGCTTTTGGTGTCCATGCATGGGTAATAATAACGTGCACAAAATGATATATGAAGCATATTAATAAAGGGCATTGTGTGTGAAGGATTCCAAGAAAATCACTTTATTTATTAATTCTTCTTTTTTTTTGGGTGGTTTCGGCGAAAAAATGGGGGTGCATTATACAAATTTGTAAATAGCACCAGTACATGGATAATCGCTAAAAGTCTTTTTACTCTAGCATAAACGGTTCAGATGGTATAAAAAGGGGTTTTTTAAAATGTAACGCCCTGTAATTAAAAAAAGAGCCATTACCCTTAAGTGAAACCTATACCAAAAAATCAATTAATTATTTGTGAATAATCGCCTTAGGGTTTCTTCTTAATTTCCGTTACAGTTAAGGAAAAATATATATTTTTTAAAAACATCTTTTTTAAAAACTTGTCAACTTTGGGGCGCCACCCCTGCTAAACGGTGGATGATAGACATATGCTGTCGAAAAATAAATCGTAGAAAATATTGTCCTCTTCATATTTCTATAAAAAAAATTTTTTGTAAAAGGTACAGGAAGGGCTACGTTCCGCAAAAACCACAAATTGCCCCCTTTAAAGGGGTGAAAAGGGGGGTTCCGGGGCGAAGTTTTTCAGAAAAAGTTAGTCTTATAATAAGCACCCCTTGATATAACAGAAAAAAAATAAAACCGGACTTGTGTCCATTTTGCAAGGTTCAACCTCTGTTTCCTACACTACTAGTCAATATGACGAAAATGTTTAATTTTCTAATTTATATTGGTATCAATCGTGCAAAAAACGTTATAAGCATGTCGAACGTTAAGGGCAACCGATCTCAGACAATAATTGGAGTCGTCGCTCCGCTCCTCCTCCAAACAATTGTCTTCGATCGGTATAAAACCCTTACCGTTCTCCATACTTAATATACTATTTATTAATTATGTAAGGCCCATAAACCACAATATAGCATATTTTACCCTATATACAAATATTGTATCTACTATATACGTATTTCTTCATAACTGAGAACCGTATGGGAAACTAAGTTTATCCTACTAATTTTGCAAAAAGAAGAGTTCTGCATGATCTAACTAATACCTAAAAGGCAACTATGAGATATCAGATTTGATCAATATTCAATCATAATCAATATCAAAACATATTTATGAATTTCGCTCAAGAGTAAAGTACCTTTATATTTTACAATATCGAAAATTGTTATTTGTTTATAAAATGTTTTTTGGCATTAAAGACTAAGTTTGAATACGCAAGTTGCAATTACATCCTTCCGTTCCAATAAAAAATGATAATGAATGCAGATTTTCACAAAACCAAATACATTAAAAATCTAATGAACATTGAAGAGTTATAACCTTTTTTTCTGTCGGAATGGATAGTCCAATCAACAGCCATTTTCTTGTGGAATTTTGAGAACCAAGGTCGATTTAGTTGAAAATTTGGATTTAGGTAGTAATTATAACCTTTGTCAAAATCTACCCTATGCCCAACTGCTCTTTTGCCCTGGGGTGAAAACAACCCCATCTAGGGGATGAAAAATTTTCAATCAAAATAACTACGGAAATCGATAGAGTGACCAATTCTGAGTAAATTTTGTTGTATAAAATTTTTTTGCAATATTGACACTTTCCAAGTTATTTGCGATTAAAACTATGCATTTTTCATTGAAAAAACTCACGTTTTATTACCGTTTTTCGCGAAGAGATTCGCGTCTGAAAGACCTATGTAAACCCAATAACGACTGAGTTATTGCTCTTTAAAGGATGGTTATTTTCGAAGAATATCGAAATGGAGAACCTTCAATCTCAAATAACTCGAACTTGGTGCAATTTTTTGGGAAAATTTAAAAGACATATTTTAAATCTCATTAAAATACCTTTCAAATAAAATCTGACAAAATTTTTTTTCTTAAGAACTGACTGACTTATGACGAAAATAAAGTCGCATTCTGCTTTTTTCTTTTTGAAATGTAAAATTAAACCCTCGTCGTTACAATCCTAATAAAAATAAATAGCTTCCCACTTGAAATTAACTTTATTTAGGTATAATTGATACGATCCATGTGATTTGACCGGTTTGGGATGTTTAATTTAGAAAGAAATTGTTGATTAAATCGAAAATGACATTATAATTTTTTTTTTAAAAGTTCATTTTTCTTTAATAAATCTAAAAGTATTCATAATATGAGAATAAGTAGAATTTCTTTTGCGGAAAATTTTGATTTTTTTTGTTTTTGTACCATGAATACTTTTAGGTTTATTTAAGAAAAATTCAATTTTTTTAAAACTATAATAATGTCATTTTCGATAATCAACTATTTTTTCTAAACTAAGTATTCCAAACCGGTCGAATCAAATGAATTATATCAATTATACCTAAATAAAGTTAATTTCAAGTGGAAAGCTATTCATTTCTATTATGCTGGGGCCACAGTAACGTCTAATGCCGTTAATTAACGCATTATTTGCCATCTCTGTAATGCAAATAATGAGTTAATTAACGGCATTAGACGTTACTGTGGCCCCAGCTTTAGGATTGTAACGACGAGAGTTTAATTTTTACATTTCAAAAAGAAAAAGTAGAAAACGACTTTATTTTCGGCATAAGTCTTTCTTATGCAAAAAAACTATTGTCAGAGCTTATTTGAAAGATTTTTTGAACTTCAAAAGATGTTTCTTAAGTTTTTCCAAAAAATTGTACCACATTCGACTTATTTGAGATTGAAGGTTTTCCATTTCGAGGTTCTTCGAAAATAACCATCCTTTAAAGAGCAAAACTCAGTCGTTATTGGGTTTACCTAGGTCTTTCCGACACGAATCTCTTTGTTTTTTTATTAGCCACAATTTTGTTTTTAATGATTTTTTCTATAAAATTAATTTTTTTACGTCATTCATGAAAAACGGTTATAAAACGTGAGTTTTTCAATGAAAAATACATAGTTTCAATCGCAAATAACTTGGAAAATGTGAATTTTGCAAAAATATTTTATAGAACAAAACTTGGGTACTCATAATTGGCCACTCTATCGATTTCCATAGTTATTTTTATTAAAAAAATTTCATCCCCTAGCTGGGGTTGTTTTCACCCCCATGGCAAAAGCGCAGTTCGGCATAGGGTAGATTTTTAAGAAGAGTGCAACAGAGTTTAAACCCAAATTTTCATTAAAATCGGTGTTAATTCTCAAAATTCCACTGTTTTAACAGTTTTTTACCGCTGATGAGTGGTCTAGGGAGGTTTACCCGTTATTTGGTTCTGTATCAAATGGAAGGTATGTCCGTTCGCTAAATTCAGACACAACTGGCTAGTGATTTTAATAAATAATTTTGCCAATTTGATAAAATGGGCAAAAATATAATTACTAAATAGTTAATAATTACTAAACAGTTAGTAATTTTGCCAATATTGGCAAAATTGGCCAAAAACAAAAAAATTACCCACTAAAATCACTAGCCAGTTGTGTCTGAGTTTAGTGAACCGACATATATATTTGTAATAAATAAATAATTATTTTCCTAACTAGTGCGGAAAGTGATACTTTCACGCACGAGACTGCCGTTGACCCAAACGACGCGATAGCGGAGTTCGGGCAAGCAGTCGAGTGCGGGGAGAAGACACTTTCCGCATGAGTTAGGAACAATATTTTTTTCTAGGGCCGTACGTTTGGAAAAGAGCCACAAAAAATAGAGTTATATCAATTTTAATTTAGAAGTAAAAATACACAAATTAATTCTTTGACAAGGTTGTCAAAACCAAACTTTCAATATAATGGGTTACCACGACGACGATATTGGTTTCCATGACGACGATTCAAAACCTGTGTTCAAAAGTGCTTTTTTGGATAAGCTTGTCTGTATCTTCAACAAAGCATTTCCTTTAATTGCAATTAAGCCAAAACATCGCAAACCCTGGACTACTAAAGGTATCCGAATATCTTCCAAGAATATGCGTTCTCTTCTCTATATCAGGAAATTTACTACCAACGTCTCTATCACTGAATATACCACCAAGTACAGGGCAACCTATCTTAAACTTATAAAATCAGCTAAAAAAGACTACTACCATAACCGTTTGGGAAGCTCAAATAGTGTTGCAAAAGAAACTTGGTCCATAATAAACGATCTTCGAAATAAAACCCACACTGCTCAAACAGTTTCCCTTCCAGACCCTGAAAATCTAAATGAATACTTTGTTAATGTGAGTAAAAATATTACATCAACAATTTTGCCACAAGTTCCAATTTCCTATCTCCCTAATTCAAGAAAGGTCTCGAATTCATTCTTTATAAAACCAGTCGATAAATCTGAACTGATCCAAACAATCAATAGTATCAAAAGCAAATCTTCCTGTAGTACTGATGGTCTATCGATAAAAATTTTTTCTAATCTTCCAGAAAATGTGTTAGAAGTCCTCATCTCACTAATTAATGATTCTTTTGAGAAAGGTAAATTTCCAGAGTGCCTGAAGACAGCCATCATTATTTCTCTTCATAAGGGTGGTGAAATATCTAATACCTGCAATTATAGACCTATTGCACTACTACCGGTACTCTCCAAAATTATTGAGAGACTCATAAAAGCCCGACTTATGTTCTTTCTAGTTGAAAACAACATTTTATCACAAAATCAGTTCGGCTTTTTAAATAATAAATGCACCACTGATGCCATCTTTTCTGTACTACATGAGGTTTATCAAGCACTGAACAATAATCTTCACACTGCCACTGTTTTTTGTGACTACGCCAAAGCTTTTGATTGTGTAAATCATAACATTTTGATAAGAAAACTAAATTTCTACGGAATTCGAGGTATTTCTTTAGATTGGTTCCAATCTTACTTGGATGATAGGAAACAACTGGTTAGAGCAAATGATGCACACTCTAGTCTCAAAAACATTGTATGTGGGGTACCTCAAGGTTCAGTATTGGGTCCTCTACTTTTCCTTATCTTTATTAATGACATCACTAGTTTAAAAATAGATGGAAAAGTCTTTCTTTTTGCTGATGATACCAGTATCACTTGGAGCAACTCAAATATTGCAACTCTTCATGCTACTATAACTTCTGATCTACTTACAATAAAAACCTGGTCTGACTCTAATTTACTCTCGTTTAACGTAGATAAAACAGTAGCATTGTCTTATAAAGGAGTCCTTCAACCCTTACCTCTTAATAAAAGCCAGATCAGTACCGTTGATTCTGTAAAATTTCTTGGTATTTTTTTAGACAGCAACCTTAAATGGTCCCACCATATCGATTTGTTAAGGAAGAAACTATCCTCAGCTTGCTATGCTATAAGATCTGTTTCGAATGAACTCAATTTAGCATCTTCCAAAATAACATATTTTTCTTTGTTCGAGTCACATCTTCGTTATGGTCTTCCTTTTTGGGGTTCTGGTACAGCTGCCCAATTCGATGTTATTTTCAAATTACAAAAAAGAGCAATTAGATATCTGTTTGGCCTCAGGAGAACAACACATTGCAGAAGTTACTTCAAAGATCACAGAATTTTAACCCTTCCATCTTTGTATATTTTAGAAATTGTTTGCTTAATTCGTAAACATCTACATGGCTTTCCACCAAGACCTAATCATGACTACTTCACGAGAAATTCTACGTTTGACGTCTATATGCCGACCCCGTCCTCTGAGTTAGTAAAGAAATCTATATTATATTCCGCAAAAAACTTTACAGCCATCTCCCTCTACAACTTAAATCTGCAGCATCTTTCCCCAAATTCCGTAAACTGGCAAAAGCCTACCTATCTGAAAGACCATATTATTCAATAGAAGATTTTCTTAATCAATAACTAAGAAATTACAGTACCCTTTGCACAAGTAGTATTTTTATTATCATTTTTTTGTCTATATTTGGGTGTCATATGCAGCAGCTTAACTTTTAAACTTATTAATTACTAGGTAGACTATAGTCCAGAAAGCCACTGCGCATCCGCTAGGAAAAATATTCTAATTCGGATTTTTTGCACAATCTTACTCAAAAAGGACTCCTTTTAACAAATTTGCATGTTGCCAGGACCAAAAGGTGGTCAAAAATTTTTTAAACGTTTTTTTTTGTTTTTTTCCTAAATTTATTATTATTGCATGGAAAAAAGTTTTTTTAGGTTTTTTGGGTCATTCCAAACAGAAAAGGTCTTTAGTGACTTTTCTCTAAAAATGATAGTTTTTGACATATAAGCGATTAAAAATTGAAAAATTGCGAAATCGGCCATTTTTAACCCTCAAAAACTATGTGAAAAACTGAAAATTTGAATGTTGCCAAGGTAGGTAGATATTCTTTAAACATCGATTGATGAAATCCCGAAGAGTTTTTTGCAATACAATATTCAAAACTCCTTTGTTTTTTAATTGCTAATCAAGCGTGCGCGACACTATTTTCCACCGACAGTATGGTGCAAATGAAAGGAATAAATTCGTTATTTCGTAAACTGGCGACTTTAAGGAAAAATCCCGAAACAGGTCGATTTTTATTTTTAAGTTATAATATTGTGGCATATATGGTATACTAGTGACGTCATCCGTCTGGGCGTGATGACGTAATCGATGATTTTTTTAAATGAGAATAGGGGTCGTGTTGTAGCTCATTTGAAACGTTCTTCAATTCTCTATTCAGTAATGTAAACATTTACATAATTATTTATATAGGGTGTCCTTCTACTTCTTTTTTTGTCAAATAATTTAATTTAATAAAAAATTTTTGGACACCCTGTATAAATAATTATGTAAATGTTTTTATTACTGAATAGAGAATTGAAGAACCTTTCAAATGAACTAGCACATGACCCCTATTCTCATTTAAAAAAATCATCGATTACGTCATCACGTCCAGATGGATGACGTCACTAGTATACCATATATGCCACAATATCATAACTTAAAAATAAAAATCGACCTATTTCGGGATTTTTTCTTAAAGTCGCCGGTTTACGAAATATCGAATTTATTCCTTCCATTTGCACCATACTGTCGCATGTCGGTGGAAAATAGTATCGCGCACACTTGATTAGCAATTAAAAAACAAAGGAGTTTTGAATATTGTATTGCAAAAAACTCTTCGGGATTTCATCAATCGATGTTTAAAGAATATCTACCTACCTTGGCAACATTCAAATTTTCAGTTTTTCACATAGTTTTTGAGGGTTAAAAATGGCCGATTTCGCAATTTTTCAATTTTTAATCGCTTATATGTCAAAAACTATCATTTTTAGAGAAAAGTCACTAAAGACCTTTTCTGTTTGGAATGATCCAAAAAACCTAAAAAAACTTTTTGACATGTAAAAAAAATAATTTTAGGATAAAAACAAAAAAAAAACGTTTAAAAAATTTTTGACCACCTTTTGGTCCTGGCAACATGCAAATTTGTTAAAAGGAGTCCTTTTTGAGTAAGATTGTGCAAAAAATCCGAATTAGAATATTTTTCCTAGCGGATGCGCAGTGGCTTTCTGGACTACTATGCATTTGCAATTTACTTAAATTTTGCAATTGATTACTTCTGTTTAACTTCATTATTATTGTTATTATTGTAAATATATTGACGATTTATGTAATTTTAGTAAATTGGATTGTTATTGTTTTGTTTTCTTGACTTTTTATAAGCTTTGTCGATAAAATTGTACAATTTTTCATGACAATAAAGCATATTTCTATTCTATTCTATAACCATTGTAATTGTCTACTAATCTGACTTTTAAATATTATGTCAACATAATTTTATTTCATCGAATTATCAGTAGTAATTGCACAAGAGCTCTCAAATTCTATATTAATTTTAGAGATCTAGTGCAATTTGTTGCAATTATTTCATGAATAAAACTGTTCAAAACCAAAATTTTATTGTAATTTATTTATGTAAGTACAAATTAGTACAATTAAACACACAGTTTTTATAAATATGTATTTGACGGTCGAAAGTCATCACTTTTATAATTTTTAAAACATTTGTCATTAATGTCACTGAATGTATTTTTTCGTAGCAACGAAGGGCATCTGACGTAATATGCTTGACGACGGGCAATTATCAGTAGTAATAACCCAAGGACATTGATAATTGTTCGAAAAAATTTTATAACAGATTTCGAAAGCTTGTTGCTTGGAAACAGACCGACGCCGTAGGCGGAGGTCTGTTGCCTGTAAGCAACAAGCTTGAGAAAGTTGTTAAAAAATTTTTGAGCATTTATCAATGTTCGAGGGTTATTCGGATAGAAAATTTTTTGCTGGTTATGAAAAAAAAATACAGAGCAGTAACAATTTATTTAAATGTGCAATTAACAATTCTTCCACCGTCCGATTTCCATCTAATGCATATTTTCTATCATTGCAAAAGTCCATAAACGCTTTCCATACAAATTTTTTACTGTAAACAGTATTCTTTGGTATATTTGATTCGATAATTTCATTAATATTCTCATCAGTATTACAACCAAATCGTGACATTTTGAAATATTGAATATTTGAAATGTCAAAATCGAAATGAAACGAAATGTAGGTATCCATAGCTACATGATTGAGTGAAAACAGCCCATGGGATCTGTTTTCAGTATAATGTTGGTTGTATTCAATCAGATGACCACAAATTAATTGATTTCATTGGATTTCTAATTGAGCAAAAAATTTTCAGTAGTAATTGCACAAGAACTTTAAAATTATTGAATTTTTCCCGAGTGACACTTTGACAGTTTTAATTTCACGAGCCGAAGGCGAGTGAACTTATGTCAGGGCCAAAATTCTATATTAATTTTAGAGATCGAGTGCAATTTGTTGCGATTATTTCTTGAATAAAACTGTTCAAAACCAAAATTTTATTGTAATTTATTTATGTAAGTACAAATTAGTACAACTAAACACACAGTTGTTATAAATATTTTACGGTTAAAAGTCATCACTTTTATAATTTTTAAAACATTAATTGTCATTAATGTCACTGAATGTATTTTTTCGTAGCAACGAAGGGCATCTGACGTAATATACTTGACGACGGGAAATTATCAAAAATTATCAATTTAATTTAGATTTCTGTAGCTTTCTATTGGTCAGAATCTCCTATGAATGAAATAATCAAAAAAGTTATCAGTTTAATTTAGATTTCTGTAGCTTTCTATTGGTCAGAATCTCCTATGAATGAAATAATCTCGCTAATTTCATTAAAACATGAACACAATAAGATAAATTTGAAATAAATTAGTAAATAATATCTAAATATTAGTTTATTGCATGTATTATAATATAGTATAATGCCATATTACAAGGTATTTTACTTTAACCCACGCCGTGCGGGAAAATTTACTTTCACGCACGCGTGAAATGCGTGCGTGAAAGTGGCTCTTTTAACACGGCCGTAGAAAAAATTATATTCAGTATCGGTATGTCGTTCTGAACGTATTTCAGTATCGGTAATTTGGAAAATATTTGCAACCGATTAGAAGTATGTAAATGCATGTTAAAACTTTAAAACATAGTTTTTAATTCTCTGTCACTGCAGCTGTTTCGGCAGAGTGCCTTTCTCAAGTGATGTATTTTTACTATGCGTCTACACTTTATAGTCTTCAACTGAATAAGTTGAGGACATGAGAGCTTTTTGTCTCACGTCGGACCAGGGCTGTTTTATCCATTAGGCAATATAGGCAGTTGCCTAGGGCGCCAAATTATGAGAGGGCGGCAAAAATACTGTACAAAAAATATTTGTACCTATATAAAAATTGAAATCGAATAACATGAGTATATCCATCAATGGAATCTAAGTGGGCATTCATTTCTAGAAAACAAATTGCATTTTCTTAACACTATTCATTCAAAGAGGACAGAAGTTGTAAATTTAGGGATTATTGGGCCGTCGGCAGCACCGCGAAGGCGGCGGGCGCACTGTTCTATAATTTTTTTAAACTCAATCCTTTTGGGTTATTCGTGGTTGAAAATTTGCCATTTTCATTGAAAAATGTCGCCTTTTCGGACGGTTTTTCTAAAACTATATAAAACATTTTTGTAGCTTATGAAAAATTAAAGAGATTCGATCCTTCATAAGTCTTCTAGTGATAACATAAAAAGAGATACGGTAGGTGAAAAGACATTTTTTTGCGCATGCTCAAATCGGTGTGTTAATAACAGAGAAATGGTCGATTTTAAGGGTATAATGCTATCAATATCTTTTGTAAGTACTGCCTGAAAAGACCTTTAAAACGACCGCAATGTTAAATTTCGATTACATTCAAACTAAGCGAGATATGGTGCAACGAAAAAGGATGACTAATTTATTTTAAGTAAAATGCGAAATATGTATATTTTAACCCCTCATCCACCAGATTTAAATGCATCGTTTTGCTTCTACAATACCTTTTACTATAGTGTTATTTCTATGTTCAACAAGTTGGACGGGTTTAAAATATATGGTTTTTAAAAAAATAAGATCAAATTATAGAGAGCATTTTAAAATTTTTTTAAAAATCTTCCTTTTTCTCCATGTAACTCGAAAATGATAATGAGATACAGTAGTGAAAGAAAAATAAAATTGTTATCTAAAAGAAATCCTACATTTTTGTAAGGTATTTTTTTACGTATCTCTTATCACTTTCGAATTACATGGGGAAAAAGAAGATTTTTAAGGAAATTTAAAAATGTGCTATATAATTTGATCTTATTCTTTTCAAAAACCATTCATTTTAACTCCAAACCATTTCAACTTTTTGAATATAGAAATAATACTATAGTAGAAGGTATTGTAGAAGGAAAACGATGCATTTCAATTCTGGTGGATGGGGAGTTAAATATACTTTTTTTTCTATATTTATATATACTATTTCTTATTTTATACTCATTTTTCCTTAAAGTACATTAGTCGTAAGTTTTTTGCACCATATCTCGCTTAGTTTGAATGTAACCGACATTTAACAGTTCTCGTTTTAAAGGTCTTTTCAAGCGCTACAAAAGGTATTCGTAGCATTATACCCCTAAAATCGACCATTTCTCTGTCCTTTTTAAGTTGAATACATCGATTTGAGCATGCACCAAAAAAATCTTTTTTCACCTATCATCTCTTTTTTTATTAAAACTACACAAATGTTTTATATAGTTTTTCGTTAGATGCACAATTGTTATAGTATTCCCAAAAACAGTCTCCGAAGAGTGTCATTTTTCAATGAAAATGGCAAATTTTTAACCACGAATAACTCAAAAAGTATTGAGTTTTCAAAAAAAATTATACAACAGTTTTTGCTTAGAATTAGGTTCTCTGGTCACTTCCGTGTTAGTTTGATAAAAAAAATTCCACTCCCGAGAACGGGTGGGAACGACCCCTAAGTTAAAAGCGCCATAGGATATAGGGTAGACTTTGTTCCTTGAGCTATTCCCTACTTACAGTGAAAATATCCAGTAAATTGATGAAGTAGGATGGAATTCGGAGCCAGATACCCTCACTGACTGCACTAATAGATACATCATTCATAATACATGAATGAATTCACTTAAAGGGTCATTTGGATACCATAATAAAATAATCACCAATAATTGACATACCTAAATATTTAAAAAAGGGTGGATTGAAAGATTTTTCCCTAATTTTGATATTGCTTTGCGCATTTATTTGTGCCTCCCAGTTGCCAACCAACGACGTGTCCGCTGAAAGGTCATTTTCAAAAATGTCAAGGATTGAAAATAGTCATGAAAATATTTTCCGCTCAAGTATGACGCAAGAACTTCTTAACAAAATGTGGATTTTCTCCATAGAAAGTGACGTAACAAAGGCGATAAATAATGACGACATTATAGATGATTTTTCCAAAGAAAAATCAAGACAGAAATCTGATGTGATCGAACTGGAATGACAATTTTTATGTATTCTTATTTAAATAAAAAAATCTGCTTGCAATTTTTTTTCGCAAAAATGGTACATGTTTGAAGGGCGGCTACTAGAGAATTGCCTAGGGCGTCAATTGACCTAAACGCGGCCCTGCGTCGGACAGGCGGATATATCTGTGTTTTTTAACTTTTCACCCTCGAGTAATCTGTTTGCATCAATTTAGTGCCGAACACCCTCGAAACTCCAGATGACGTATCTTAGCAGTGAACTGATGGGCACCAGATGCCCGGTGGTCGGAGCTGATGGCGTATTCGTCTTCAGTTACCCTAAAAACCCCCGAGTAACAAAATATGGCCTTTAATACGCTTATTTTGACATGTTTATTCACTGTTGGAGACATTTCCACCCATTGTTATATGGTAGACTTTTTCCTGACATTATCCTGTCACAATTCAAGAAGGTGCAAGTTTCTAGGTGCTGTATTTAAAAGTATATTTATTTTGTGCTAAAATCCATGGAAAGCGACGAACCAACTTGAGCGAAGTAACAGTTTTGTTTGCATAGAAGTGCAAGCGTGTTTTGTATTTTTGAAGTGCAAGAAAATTAATATACATATTATAATTTACATACCTACTTAATTTTATTATTTTTATTTATAATTATACAAAGTTACTAATAATAACTAAACTAAATTCAAATTAGAAACAAATCACACAATCTCGATGCGATGACACAAACAGACAATATCGCTGCAAACACCATTAGCGAATATCCTTTGTGTTCGTCCCAACAACCGACAGGGTTTTTTCTGCTCAGTTCGGTTCGTCCCACCGTACAAATTATACGAAAATAGCGTTCGCAATCGGTTCGCGAACAGTTCGGCTCGCATATGTGTACCGAGCTTTAGGGAAAATTAGTGCGAACGGCAACAATTAGTGGCGTGGTGTGTATTGCGCACTGCGTAGTGGAATTTGAAAGGGGGAACTGGAAGTTCAAACTAGCCAATTGGAATCGAAAATACAAATCAGTCATCATTGTTGCCAAACAGGTTTCGGTCAACTTAATAATTTTCCTACACGCACGAGAAACGAAAAATTTAGAAATTTTTCCTCTGAATTCATTATTTATTCCAGAGGTAACTTATCCAGGTTTTCACCGGTTATTACTTAATAAAGAAAAAGCCGGTTTTAACGACAAATTATTGTGGATAAAAAAAACACGTTTTAGGCATCACCGGTTGGTTTTTCTCACCCCTAATCATGTTGATATAGATATTAAAAAGCATATCCTGTAATTCCCCGAATCGCAGTTTTAGTCGTATTATACAGCGGGGACTAAAGAAAAGAGTCCACCTCGATATTTGGCAGTAGTTACTAGATTTTAAGGAAATGCCGAAACGGTCGATTTTTATTATTAAATTACAATTTCTTGATATATAGTTCATACTAGTGACGTCATCCATCTGGGTGTGATGACGTAATCGATGATTTTTTAAATGAGAATAGGAGTCGTGTGCCAGCTCATTCGAAAGGGTGTTCAATTCTCTATTCAGTAATATAAACAATAATATCATTATTTATATAGGGTGGCCAAAAAATAATTTTTGAATTAAATTAATTGACGCAACAAGAAGAATGTATGTAATTTATTTAAATCAAAATACATTCTATTGCTGTCAGAAAATAGAAAAAAAAGTTTATTTGGCAAATAAACATTGATTTTCGCTGAAATTAAATGTTCAAACTGTCAAGGGGTAGGTGGGAAGCGGTTTGTGATTTAATTTAAGCGAAAAAAAATATTTATTTGTGAAATAAACATTTTTTCTATTTTATAACAGCAGTACAATGTATTTTGAGTTAAATAAATTACATACATTCTTATTTTTGTGTCAATTAATTTAATTTAAAAAATATTTTTTTAATCTTTTTATTTATAATTTTTTAATAAATATTTTTACCCTGTATAAATAATGATATTAATGTTTATATTACTGAATATAGAATTTAACACCCTTTCAAATGAGCTCCCACACGACCCCTAATATCATTTAAAAGAATCGTCGATTACGTCATCACGCTCTGATGGATCACGTCACTAGTATGAAATACAGGGTGATTGATTAGTGAAGAAAAGCTCAATAGATCCGCTACAGTAAAAGAGCAGTAAAAGTTAATAACAAAAATTTTAGCCACCTTTGAGCTTCACATTACAAAATTAGTTGGAATGTTACAGGGTGTTCAATAACACAGTGGCAGACCAAACTTATGTTTTTAAATGGAACACCCTATATTTTATTTTAAATTCGGAATCCTGTTAACTTTTCCATTACAAAAATACAAAGGTTTGTTATGTTATACAGGGTATTTACAAAGTTATAACCAATTTTATATGAAAATCGTAACAAGTTCAATTCCCTGTATAAATAAAAATAAGCAAAACAGAAATAGTTTATTAATGCCATATTTTTTACGTATTGTCAAAATTTTTAAAAATTATTTATTTTCGAATATATTTATATATTCGATATTTATTTAAGAATTATATCAAATACAGTGTGAGTCAAAACGCAAGTACATTATTTTCTCAGTAATTTTAAATGGAACACCCTGTACTTTATATCACTATTGAAAAGTACCATTACCGTACTTTAATTTTTAGATAACATTCCCTATGTCTAAATTTATTAGATTTCGAGATATTTTCATTTTTCAATGGACCACTGGCGTGGACACCCAAATCACCAGAATTTAATAAACTGGACTGATTTTTTTGGGGATACGTTAATAATGAAGTTTATAAAATAACTATAACAGCAAGGGATGAGATGAAAAATAGAATACAAAGTGTATTTCGATGTGTTAATTTATAAATGCTTCGTAGAGTAAGTAGCTCATTCAATGATCGTTTTTAGGTGTTAGGTCGTGTTAGGGGGTAATTTTGAACAGCTTATGTAATTAAATATTAAAAATATTTTATTAAAAGTAACTTCTAATTTTTTCAAACATGTTTTCTTTTGCAATATATATTACTGATAAATTATTTTTCGTTCTTTATTTGTTACATTGTTACATTTACATACAAAAGTAGTGTTTAATTGTCTTCACAGAATGTATTTTATGTTTGTGTTTTTTTGTAAAATTTATTACTAATTTTCTTTCTTTATTTGTTACATTTACATAAAAAAGTAGTTTTTAATTGTTTCAAAAATGTTGCATGTTGTGGTTGTGTTTTTTTGTAAAATGTACCTATTACTAATAAATTATTTTTATTTCTTTATTTGCTACATTGTTGCATTACCGGATTGATAATCAGTAATCGTCAATTGTCAATTCAGTCACGGCTTACTTAAAATTTGGATAAATTTAGACACCTAAAATAATTTGTTCTGAAAAATGGAAATATCTCGAAAACTAATAAATTTTGACGTAGGGAATGTTATATAAAAATTAAAGTACGGTAATGGTACTTTTTAATAGTGATATAAAATACAGGGTGTTCCATTTAAAATTACGGAGAAAATAATGTACTTGCGTTTTGACTCACCCTGTATTTGATATAAAGAAAATTAGCAATATCAATCATTCTTGAAAATTTTGACAATACGTAAAAAATATGGTATTAATAAACCGTTGCTGTTTTGCTTATTTTTATTTATACAGGGAGTTAAACTTGTTACGATTTTCATATCTTCTTCTTCTTCAAGTGCCATCTTCGTTCCGAAGGTTGGCGATCATCAGGGCTATACGTATTTTCGAAACTGCTGACCGAAACAATTCGTTGTTGCTACAGCTATACCATTCCCGTAGATTCTTTAGCCAGGAGTTTCGTCTTCTTCCTATGGACCTTTTTCCTGCTATCTTCCCCTGCATAATTATTCGAAGCAGTTCATATCTTTCGCCTTTTGTAATGTGTCCCAAGTATTGCAGTTTTCGTTTTTTGATCGTAAATATGACTTCCTTTTCTTTATTCATTCTTCTCAAGACCTCGACGTTTGTGACTCTCTCCGTCCATGATATTCTCAAGATTCTGCGATACATCCACAGTTCAAATGCCTCTAATTTTTTGGTATCAATCTTTTTCAGCGTCCATGACTCCATTCTGTAGAACAGCACAGAAAGTACGTAACATCTCATCAGGCGAAGTTTCATTTCAAGGCTCAAATCTCTTCCACAGAACACTCTCTTCATTTTAGTGAATATGGATCTGGCTTTTTCTATTCTTATTTTGATTTCTGCTGAGCTATCGTTGTCTTCATTTATTAAAGTGCCTAAATATTTGTATTTGCTAACTCGATCGATTTTCATATAAAATTGGTTATAACTTTGTAAATACCCTGCCCTGTATAACATAACCAACCCTTATATTTTTGTGATAGGGAAGTTAAAAAGATTTCGAATATAAAATAAAATACAGGGTGTTCCATTTAAAAAAGCATAAGTTTGGTCTGCCACTATGTTATCGAACACCCTGTAACATTCTAATCAATTTTTAAATGTGAACCTTAAAGTTGGCTACAATTTTGTTATTAACTTTTATTGCTATCTTTTACTATAGCGCATCTATTGAGCTTTACCCCACTAATCAATCAAATTGCAATATAAAAATAAAAATCGACCTGTTTCGGCATTTCCTTAAAACCTTATAACTACTGCCAAATATTGAGGTGGACTCTTTTCTTTGACCCACCCTGTATAAATATTTTAAAATGATCTTTCGATTTGTTGAAATATATACAAGTTATATTTTGTAATTCTCAAAACACATCCGATTTGTTTACTATTCTTCCTCAACATTATTTTTTGTAAGTGCGTAGCTACTAATTTTTCCTGAATAAACTCCTGATAAGTAACACTATTGTGGATAATAAACCAAAATAAAAACACATTGATTAGTCTGTATTTTATTGCACAACATATTAACCTTTTCAAAATATAATAACAGTTTTTATTAAATCGACAAATATCCTTCTGATTAGTACTCAGTTTTGTTATTTAATTTAGAATTAAGTCGAGGACATTATCATATTTGGTTTATCAGTGTAAAAACCGTAATATGTTATTATTAAAACATTGTTAGGATTCAAGGAATATGTCATCTACGAAAATATAAAAATTTGTTTTTTTTTTATTATCAGTAATTTATAACTTTATTACACTTTTAACAAACATTAACACGCTGGATTCGACCGTGAATCCCCTTCGTTCATTTTTAGACTAGGACACTTTAGGGCTCTATTAGTCTAGGTAACTGGTGGCGCAACTAGTGGGCCCACCAAATTGTGAGCACGGGCAACTGGTGGCCGAGAATAGCCACCAGCAAAAATAATAAAATGAATTGGAATTGGAAAAATAATCAAATGCAATTGGAAACTTGTTTGTTATCAATTTTTCGAAAAAAAGTTATTCTTATATATATGCTCTTCTTATATATAAAATGCTCTTAATAGTATAAAATATAAGATGCAACCATCAGATTCAAATTTTGTGAATTTTATACGAGGTATGTCAAAAAATATGAATTTCGCTCAAGAGTAAAGTATCCTTATATTAAACAATATCGAAAAATGCTTTATAAAAAGTTGTTCGGAATTAAAAGCTATGTTTGAATATGCAATTACATTCTTCTAATTGAAATATTGTGAACTGTAAAGGTACTTTACTCTTGGACGAAATTCATATTTTTTAACATACCTCGTATAGAATTGATAAAAGTTTATATATTATGATTGCATCTTAGATTTTAAACCATATAAAGCTTTTTGTAAAAAATAACTTTTTTCGTAAAATTAATAATAAAATACTTATAGATATTTTTTTTCAATTAGAATGATGTAATAAAATTAATGCGTCCCAAAACATAGTTTTTTTTAATTCTTAACAACTTTTCATAATAACAATTTTCGATGTTGTGAAATCTAAAGGTACTGTACATAAAATTTTTTAGACTATGCAGAGCATTTTATAAAGAATATTTTTTTTCGTAAAATTGATAAGAAAAAAGTTTCCCATGTGGTTCCAAGTTACGCAGACATACTGTACCTATATATAAAAGTTCATTTTTTTTAAATTTTCCAATTAACGTCACATTCGGATTCAGCATAATTAAAAACAAAATAGAAACATTTTTGATCAAAGTAAAGTGATGAATTCACCGATATTTCTAAAATATAAAAAGAGCTTTTATTGTTTAAACAATGAATAAACAATTAACGGCTAAATCTGCGAGAAGAACTTTTTAATATAGCATATTTATAAATCAACAAAAAAGGTTTTAGAAAAATATACGCTTGTTAATAGAAAATATAGAAGTTAAGAGAAAAGAAACACGAAGCACTCGATTACAATACAAATGAACTAGTGGTGGCCGACACCAGTTGCTCAGTCTAATAGGGTCCATATAACATAATGCCCCGGCTTGGTGGCGCCACCAGACCCGGTTACCCGGCTGGTGGACTGGTTCGGCCACCAGATCGACAACAATTTCTGGTGGCGCAACCAGTTGCCGTAGTCTAATAGGTCTCATTTACTTAAATGCCCCGTGACGTCATGAGCCACTGGAGGAGCAACTTGGTGGCGTCACCAGTTGCCTAATATAATAGCGGCCTTAGGACTGAGGGGAGCATCTAGGCACCAGATGCTCCGGTGGCAGGGATGGCGGTTGTTGACAAATCACTGGTTTTCGGTTATACCGGTTTCTTTTTTACTTACGGTTTAACCTGGCGGTGATAACTGGTCAAAAAATCGGTTATTCCAAAAACCGGTGTTCGTTTTACATTACACTTAAGTTTGCGATACTTCATTCGAATCTATATCTATCTAATTATCGATAACGATACTATCGAAATAATATATCGATACCAAAGTAATCAATGATATATATTATACAGGGGTGGCCAAACTGTGGCTCGCGAGCCACATGTGGCTCTTTGAAGGATTATTTGCGGCTCTCAATAAATGTACCTACCTAAATTACTTTTAATTTTTGTGTTTTAAAATGTCTTAAATTACTGACAAAAATATAAAAGACTGTGTAAGATCATGACTTAAACAAGGAGACCCCTTATCACCGTTGCTATTCAATTTGGTCTTAGATTATGTAATAAGTAAAAAATCATCTGAGCTGACAGACGTGAAAGAGGCGTTTTCACAACTTGAGGAAGAAACACAGAAACAAGTTGTCTGGGCCGTTGAATAAATGAAGAAAAGACGAAATACTTTAGTAACCAATAATCCAAGACCAAGAGTTTGGCAGAACATGACTAATAATGAATCGAGGAAGAAACAAGTTGTCTGGGCCGTCGAATAAATGGAGAAAAGATGAAATACATTAGTAACCAAAAATCCAAGACCAAGAACTTGGCAGAACATAACTAATAACGACCACAACTTCGAAGTAGTAAAAGAGTTTAAATATCTAGGGGCGCTAATCACAGATGACAACCACATATAAAAAGAGGTATCAGCAAGAATAGCTACGTGGAAAAGAGCATAACACTCCCTGTCATCATTATTATGATCTAAGCTGCTAAAAAGACAATCTAAATTAAGACTGTATGTCAATTATTCGCTCAATTGTTACATATGGAAGTGAAACATGGACTCTACATCAGCGGGAAATAAATAAGCTACTGGTGTTTGAAAGGAAAGTTCTCAGAGTGATATTTGGCCCTCAAAGAGATTAATTGACAGGAGAGTGGAGAAAGCGCCGCAAAGCTAAATTGGTGACTATGTATGGACTGAAAACATCGTAAAGGTAGAATTCCGCACCAAGCGACCGAGACAGGAGACCACGACAGGCGACAGATAGGCGAGGTCTCCCCACGACTGCTCTCACGACTGGGCAGGGCATGTGGTAAGATTAGAGGAAGACATACTGTTAAAGACAGTGTTTTTTGAGAGACGGTAGAAGATCAGTAGGCCGTCCTAAAAAAGATGGAAGGATAATGAAGAATTGAAGTATCCTGAATTAGTAAAGGTTGCTTGTAGAATTATCTGCATGTTTGAATCAACGAGGTAAACCATTTTATTTCACTTTAAAATTTGTGTAGTCCAAACAGTGACAGAAAAATTTAATACCTTTTTACACTTTTAAATGATTGTTTCATTGCGGCTCTCGAAAAATTTTAAATTTTGAAAAATGGCTCGATTATCAATGAACTTGGCCACCCCATATACATAAACAACAAAAATAAAGTTTTAATAAAAGGGTTTTATTTTATTAATTACATTTTTTCATCCATTTGGGGTTTTTGGTTTCGCTTCAAGGCGATTACCAATCGATTATTGATAGTTATATAGCATGGGGTAATATAGGGTTCTGTAAAAGCTTGATTCCTCTCTCTTGAAGGTTACTTAGAGGCTTTATAGTTTTTAAGTTATGTTTTGGGGAAAGGTTTTTAAAGCCCCTAATGATGGACACAAGAGGGATTACTCTTTGTTACCCAGATCGTTGAAAATATGTTTACAGGGGGAACCCATCGCAAACATCCCACGATCCATGGAAAGCGACGAACCAACTTATGCGAAGTAACAGTTTTGTTTGTGTAGAAGTGCAAGCGTGTTTTGTATTTTTGGAGTGCAAGAAAATTAATATACTTATAATAATTTACATATCTACTTAATTTTACTATTTTTTGTATAATTATAAATTTGTATAATTATAATAATAGTCCAAGTAATTAAGCTTAGGACAATTAGGACAAAACCTCGCAATTTTTACGGAATGGATCAATTTGCTTGAAAATTTGAGAATAAGTAGTGGATAGTCCAAGGATCAAAATCTATATGATGCCGAAAGGCGCTTTTACCAGGGAGGTGGTTGCCACCTTATCTCGGGGGGTGGAAATTTTTTATTATGTTTTGACCACAAAAGTTTATAAAAACATTCATTCTAAGCAAAAAATGTTTTATACATATTTTTGATAAAATTCACAGTTTTCGATTTATTCGCTATCGAAAGTGTTAGTTTCATATCGAAGAAATCAATGTTTTTCGATATTATACTCATTTACGATTCACTCAATTTTTGCCGTAGAAAAATTTGTTTCAAACCAAGTTCTTGGGAATAAAATAACCTACAATTTCATATTTAAACATTTTTTCATATCTCTGATGCTAATCTTTCTATTCTGAAGAAAATGGCATTTTTTACCAAACTACAAAAATTCGTTATTCGCTTTTAACTCCTGTTTTTTAAAAACTAATCATTTTAAGCCAGTCAAACTTCTAGAATCTATTAATAAATACATAAATAAAGAAAAACGAATAAGGCTGCTGACTAAAAACAGCGCCAACTTACATTATTATGCTTCCAATTGGATTTCTCCTTTTCTTTTCAAAATAATATATTTATTTTTTAACCGTAACTTTTTATTTTTTACCTTAGAAATCATCGTCGTTCTCTTTGCCTTATCCCTATGCGGGGTCGGCTTCCCTAATTGCATTTCTCCACACAAATCTATCCTGGGTCATATCAATATTAATCCCCTTTACCAACATGTGCTGCCTAATCGTCTCCCCCAACGTCTTCTTTGGTCTTCCTCTCCGACTCCTTCCAGGAATCTGGACTTCAGCTACTCTTCGTATTGGATGATTAACGTCTCGACGTTGAACATGACAAACCATCTCAACCTATGCTCTCTCATTTTGGCATCAATTGGTGCCACACGTAGACTTCCCCTAATATAGTCATTTTTAATTTTATTCTTTCTTGTCACTCCACTCATCCACCTAAGCATTCTCATCTCCGCCACATGCATTCGTTGTTCCTCTTTCTTTTTCACTGCCCAACATTCAGTTCCATACATCATAGCCGGTCATGGCTGTTTTATAGAATTTTCCTTTCAGCTTCATTGGAACTTTTCTGTCACACAACACACCACTCGCTTCCTTCCACTTCATCCATCCAGACCTAATTCTACTGCATGCATCTCCATCTATTTCTCCATTACTCTGTAATACCGATCCCAGGTACTTAAAACTATTGCTTTTTACAATCAGTTCACCATCCAAAGATACCATTTAGAAATTTATCCAACGATACCATTTTTTACCTTAGAAAGTTTAGTAAAAAATAATTTTGTAGGTTTTTATAAAATCTATAAGGCTGTTAATATTAAATCCTTCTAAAATTCTTAGTAGCAAAAAGAGATGACTTTGAAAAGGTTGGTAAAGGTGGTTTTTGCATGTTATTAAAAGTTTTAATTGTCAATAGCTCACTCAATTTTTGCCGTAGGAAAAATGCAAACCATTTTCATGGTAAATAAATAACCTTCAATTTTATGTTTAAACATTTTTTTCGTATCTCTGATGCTAATCTTTTTATTCTGAAGAAAATGAAATTTTTTCCCAAACTACAAAAATTCGTTATTCGCTTTTAACTCTTTTAAAACTTTTTTTAAACTAATCACTAATCATTCTAAGCCGGTCAAACTTCTAGAACCTATTAACTATACGTAAATAAAGAACACCAAATGAGGTCAATGACTAATTTAAATTAGGGTGGTGATTGGGTGGTTGTGTCGGATCACTTTTTCGCTGAAAAAAAATAGGGACTGACATTATTTTCATTATAAGTCACTTAATTTTTTAGATAGAGACTTTTTTTATTTCTGGAGATAGATATTTTTAAATATTTTAAATTAGTTTAAACAAGTTATCCTCGTCGTAGTTTTCCTGTCTTTTGACTTTGAAACTACAATATTTAGCATTTGACGAAGAAGAGCTACCATATAATAAAGTATAGCTCGATTACTATTGGCCGTAAAGAAAATTGAAAAAAAAACGGTTTTGTTTATTTTTTCAAAAGGTACATTTTTGTTAAGCAAAGTTGTTTTGATAAAACTAAAACTTTTTGAGTACTTAGCAGAAAAGTGGTTAAAAATATTGATTTTTTCGATATAAAATTAACATTTTGGATACCGAATAAATCGAAAACTATTCATTTTATCAAAAAAATGTATTGAACGTTTTTTTCTTAGAATGAATGTTTTTACCAACTTTTGCGGTCAAACTATAATAAAAAATTTCCACACCCGACATGGGGTGGCAACCACCCCCATGGTATTTTTACTTTTTCGTGTCTGGATCCGACTACAGTTTTTCTGCCCAATATCGGGCCACGTCTATACCCTTTGTATTTGCGAGCCATAAATCATCGAGGGTGCACTGTGATGGGCAAAGTCTGCATACTCTCAGGTGCTCCACGTTCTGTATTTCCCCACATTCACAAAGTGCGTCGTTATCTGTCTTGATGCCCCATTTAATGAAGTTATGTTTTACAGGGGCAACACCTGTGCGTATGCGGTTGAGTGTCCGCCAGGTTCTCCAGTCCAGGTTCATTCCATTAGGTCGTTCTGGATGTAGGGGGAACAGTTCGGGTGGTTCGACGCTGACATTTCTCATAAACCTTTTCCTTGATTTAAGTCGGCTAGTTCCTGGCGGTTCGTCAAACCCGTATAATTGGTACCTTTCATCGAAAGTTTGCCTGAACTTCTCCACATATTGTGAGGCGCATCTACGGTCGTCTGGTGATGCGAATCCAGCTGCCCGGTACAGTAGGGGCAGAGGGGTAGGCTTCATGCAACCGGTCATTATTCTACATGTTTCATTTAACGCAATGGTGACTTGTTGAGCGTGTCTAGATCTACCCCAAACGGGACAAGCATATTCCCCTGTTGAGAAACATAAGGCCTCAGCTGTTGACTTTAAGACCTGAGGGTTTGCACCTCACTTACTCCCTACAAGTTTCCGGAGAACGAGGGTTTTCGTAGAGACCTTTTGTCTTGTGCACCGACAGTGGAATTTATACGTTAGTGACCGGTCTAGTATCACTCCAAGATATTTGGGCCTATCAGTATGTTCCAAGCGTTGTCCCTCCCAAGAAACATTCAGTTTTACATGCGGCAGATGGTTGTTGAGATGGAATGCACATACTTGGGTTTTTGTAGGGTTTGGTTTTAATGAGTTTTGTTTGTAGTAAGTTGACATCATGTTTAAAGCCTCTTCCATTGTCGACTCCACTTGTGTGAGTGTTTTCCCCTTTACGGCGATACCAAGGTCGTCAGCATAAACAAAACTCTCAGTCTGAGGGTGCATTGGTTGGTCGTTGGTGTAGATGTTAAATAGGGACGGAGCCAGAACGCTTCCTTGAGGTAGGCCATTTTTTTGGGTTCTCCATCTGCTCTTCTTTCCATTTAGCACAACGTAAAAGCGTCTATTACACAATAGTGATCTAATGATATTCACCAGGTCATAGTCAAGCACAGTGTTATAGATCTTAGGTAGCAAGGTTCTGTGGTTTATAGTATCATAGGCCGCTGTGAGGTCTATCAAGGCTACTCCCACTATCTCTTTCTGTTCAGATCCCTCCTCTATGTACTCTGTTAGGTTCAGCACTTGGCCTGTGCATGATTTACCTGGTCTGAAGCCTGCTTGTTGTGGGATTAGTTTTGCATCTAATTTTTCCTGGATGCGGTTCAAAATGAAGCGTTCATACAATTTATACAAATGAGATAGCAGAGATATCGGACGGTAGCTACCCGGTAGTTCAGGGTCTTTCCCAGGTTTCAGAAGGGCTACTACTTTTGATTTACGCCACAGTTTTGAAATCTGGTAGGTAGAGCGACAGATGTTAAATAGATCGAGCACCCATTGTCTCGCTTTTTCCCCGAAGTGTTTTATCTGCTCTGTTAGGATTTCGTCCACCCCAGGTGATTTTCCATTTTTCATACAGTCAATACCATTTTTGAGCTCTTCGATGGTAAACGGGTTTCGCAAGAGAGTTGTTTCCTGGTCTTGAGTTCTTATGATTTTTGGCGTTTTGCAACGATGGTTTGCTTTGCCATTCAGAAGCAGTTGGTGGGCTATCTGATTTGGCGTTATTGCACATGGCTCTTTCATCTCTGTGGGATCACCATTAAGTTTTTTGATCATATTCCAAGCCTGCTTACTACTGTGCGTCATATCCATTTTACTTAATGTCTCGCTCCACCGTTCTTGCCTGGAGGCGCTTAGTATTTGCTGTAGTCTCTCCCTATCTCTGTCGTAATTTTGCTGAATGGGTCTTTACTATATTCTTCGGTGTACTTTGTCATAATGTCTTTTGCTTCGTCATTCAGACCAGATATGTAATATTGTTGACATCCTCTGGGTATATGTTTACATGAAGTTCGTTTTACAAGTTTGATGAACGCATCATAGCTTTTGGGGATCGGGAATATGTTTTTCACTTGTGTTTCCAATTCATCAGTATATTTTTCCCAGTTCGCTTTTTTGAAATTAAACCTTCGTTTGAAAGTGATTTTGGGAGCTTTTATAGCGCTATATACGGTTATTCCCACGGGCCTATGTTGTGTCTTTGGTATAGGCTTATATACCTTTCTAACGCAACGGTCCTCTAAAGACATGCTGATGAAGGTGAGATCAGGGTTGTAACCTTTCTTCCACACTTTGCTCTGGAACGAATAGGGCAGTTTTGGGTCATGCAGCCATGCCAGGTTGTTTTGTTCAGCCCACGATTCCACAAGATCTCCATTTTTATCAGTTGAAGCGTAGCCCCAATGAACATTATGACTATTAAAATCCCCGAGAATGAATCTGGTTTTTTGAGAAGCGAAATTTTTTGGAGGGGAGAAAACAAAGTCTCTCCAGGGTGGTTTATACACAGATGTCACTGTGCAGGCTCCTATTTCGACGGTCAAAATTTCAATGTCGTTGTAGCATGTTTTTTCTGCTGATGTTACATCAATATCTCTAATTACGAAGATGGCGCTTCCGTGTTTTGCACTTGGATGTTCAATGATAAGCTGCATTCCTTCAACGCTAGGTCTATGTGCTGATATGTCACGGTGAGTCTCTTGTATACATAATATATCACACTTGTGGGTTTTACACAGTTCAGACAAAATTTCTTGTTTATTACAAGTAATACCCTCACTGTTTATGGTCATCATTGTCAATGTAGGCTCTGAGAAGAGCCGTTGATTCTCGTTTGTTTCTTCGGATCCAGTGGTGGAAGGATTGGCCGTCCGAGGGGCGTTTCCAGGGAGCGCCCGTGAAATTTTGTTCTTATAATATCACTTGCGTGGAGGCTCCTTCCGTGCTCCCCCATGGTAAAAGCGCCTTTCAGCATCATATAGATTTTGATCCTTCGACTATCCACTACTTATTCTCAAATTTTCAAGCAAATCGATTCATTCTGTAAAAATTGCGAGGTTTTGTCCTATTTGTCCTAATATAAGCTTAATTACTTGGACTATTATAATTATACAAAGTTTATATTAAGAATTAAACTAAATTCAAATTAGAAACAAATGACACAATCTCGATGCGATGACACAAACAGACAATATCGCTGCAAACACCGTTCGCGAATATCCTTTGTGTTCGTCCCAATAACCGACAGGCTTTTTCGGTTTAGTTCGGTTCGTCCCACCGTATAAATTATACGAATATAGCGTTCGCAATCGGTTCGCGAACAGTTCGGCTCGCATATGTGTACTGAGCTTTAGGGAACATTAGTACGAACGGCAACAATTAATGGAGTGGTGTGTATGGGATGATGTCGGGAAAAAGTCTACCATAGAACAATGGGTATAAATGCATCCAAAAGTTAATAAACATGTCAAAATAAGAGTATTAAAGGCCATATTTTGTTACTCGGGTGTTTTTGGAGTAACTGAAGACGAATACGCCATCAGAACCGACCACCTGAGCATCTGGTGCCCAGATGCTCCCCTCAGTCCTAAATGTCCTAGTCTAAAAATGAACGAAGGGGATTAACGGTCGAATCCAGCATATGAATGTTTGTTAAAAATGTAATAAAGTGTTATAAATTATGATAATAAAAAAAACAAATTTTTATATTTTCGTAGATGACATATTCCTTGAATCCATGCATGATAGCACCAAGATCAATCTCATAGATAAAGAAACATATTATCGTATTGTTACAAAAATTCTTCGCAAAAAATGTACTCATACTTTTGACAAAAAATGGTTCACATACCAAAATAAGAGAAAGACTTAATTAGGTAACCCATTAACGCCCAAACCTTTTTTCGAATTTCAAAATTTTACGTACCTACACATAATAATTGTTATCAATAATATTGTTCTTAATGTGGAAATATTTATGAAATTGTTTTCTATATTTGCATTTTTGAATTTTAACCCATTCTATAAATATCCCTTCCTTATGATAAGTTAAAAATAGTTAGTTTTATAATATTATATGAAACAATTTTTGCACAATGTTTGTTTTTTTTTCGTCCGTTGTGATGACTGCGGGAGAAAAAAAAACATTGTGTAAAAATTGTTTCTCAGTAGGTACATTTTCCACAATATGTTAGTGATTTGGCTTTACAGTTTTATCCTGTATAACTGTACATCGTCTCTCGTCTCTACTTATCACGTTTCTCCATGAAGTATTCTTTCCTATCATGTATCCGTAAATACTTAAGATGTTGATGTTCTCAATCTTTCTACTATAGTTCTTGTACTAAGAATTAAGTCTAAAGGCTAAACTGCAATAGATCGACGAAAATGTAATAAAGTACATAATATTTTACTTATAAACCCGTTTTTGGAGAAGCCATGGATTTACTTATGCCAAATCAATCAGTTGTGTGAGTACCTATTGGCCAATATTACTTCTTGGCTCTGGTTTTATCGGCATATTTTCCAATAACCTTTCCTTGATCCATGCCACCTATAAATGTGTTATAACTTTCGGTTAAGGCATCAACGTTTTTCTTTCAGCTTAAGCCCGTATTACACGAGGCTAGTTTTTCAAGCTAGGATAGCAAGCTAAATATGCCGATATCCTAGTCTGAGTTACTGGCCTGGCTTGACGCATGCTAGAACGGTTTACATGGAATGGCAGTAGCTAGTAAGTACAATTGCGAGATCAATAGGTCAACAAATCCACTAAAAATGGTAAATATTTCTAAAAAAAAACAATGTTAGATTGAAACAGTTACTTCGAAAACTGTGTGAAATTGCATTGGATGAATTAACAGGAGCTTTATTGGAAAAACGCGTTTGGACAAGACCATGGATTTTAAAAAGGAATGAACGTAGATCATCCGCTCTGGTTTTATAAGAACTTAGCAATGAAGGCAGACTTAAAAGAGTATATCAGTATTTTACGAATGATGCCAGATGTGTTTGATATTCTGTTGAGTCTTGTAATGCCAAAAATTCAACGACAGCATACTATTATGAGAGAGACTTTACCAGCAAGAGTAAAGTTGGATGATATCACTATATACTTTGATCCGGCATTAATTACAGAAGACTGAGTCACTTTTATCGGGTTTCAAGGTGTTCCATATCTATATTCATACCAGAGGAATGTGAAGAAATCTTCAAGGCATTGAAAGAAAATATAAAGATATTATTAATCTCGGCACTTAATTTTGGCATATTAGCTTTAGAAGCACGTGGTTATCTCCTTGAAAAAAATAAAACAGGTCGACACTAATGGCCGGGATACACGAGGCTAGTTTTTCAAGCTAGGATAGCAAGCTAGATATCCCGGTATCCTAGCCTGAGTTACTGTCCTGGCTTGGCGCATGCTAGAACGGTTTACATGTGGCTAGGAAATTTTCAGCCAGTAGCTAGTACTATTGCGAGGTCAATAGAGCAACAAATCCACTAAAAATGGTAAATATTTCTAAAAAAACAATGTTCAAGTGAACAGATACTTTGGAAACTGTGTCAAATTACATTGGATGAATTAACAGAAGATTTATCGAAAAAATGCGTTTTGACAACGCTGAATCACGAATACACTTTATCCTTGCAATACATTTGTACAAAATTTAAATTAATCTCGGCTCTTAATTTTGGCATATTAGTTTTAGAGACACGGGGTTATCTGTTTGAAAAACTAAAACAGGTTGACAATACGCACTTGCAGTTCGAAAACACTAGCTTTGCCGGCCAGACGAGGGTGGTACACAAGCCAGGATAGTAAAACCAGTAGAGGGGGAAGCAAGTAGCTTAACAAAATAGAACTCCATGCTATTAAACTATCCTAGCTTAAGACACTGGCTTACTGTCTTTCTCACTAGCTTACTAGCCTAAAAGCTAAGCTAGTTCTGTATACATGAAGCTAGTAATACTAGCTTGCTAGTTTAAAAGTGCTATCTTGCT
This sequence comes from Diabrotica virgifera virgifera, assembly GCF_917563875.1. Lineage (NCBI taxonomy): Eukaryota > Metazoa > Arthropoda > Insecta > Coleoptera > Chrysomelidae > Diabrotica > Diabrotica virgifera. The sequence continues at coordinate 197,536,651 of NC_065445.1, read as the reverse complement.
ATCCTAGCTTGAAAAACTAGCCTCGTGTATCCCGGCCATAAGCACTTGCTGTTCGAAAACACTAGCTTTGCCGGCCAGACTAGGGTGGTACACAAGCCAGGCTAGTAAAACTAGTAGAGGGGGACGCAAGTAGCTTAACAAAATAGAACTGCATGCTAATAAACTATCCTAGTTTAAGACACTGGCTTACTGTCTTTCTTACTAGCTTACTAGAATATACGCGAAGCTAGTTCTGTATACATGAAGCTATTAATACTAGCTTGCTAGTTTAAAGGCGCTAGCTTGCTATCCTACCTTGAAAACTAGCTTCTTGTAATCCGGGCAATACGGTTCCATTTACTAGCTTGTGCGGAAGGTTATTATCAAAATTTAGATGTTATACTAACACCAAGGCACTTAGGATCGTTCCATTGTACAAAAAGTATTTCTACATTCACATCAAGTCAGTGCCGGATTAACCATTGGGCAAATTAGGCAATTGCCTAGAGGCTTTGGCCCGGAAGGGGACCTCGCAGGGCCCAAAACGAAAAAATAATAATTAGATTTAAATAAAAACTATAAATCACATTATTTTAAAAAATTCAACTATCGCTCAATACCATAAAAGTAATGGTGGACGGATAAAATTACATTACAATGCATACTTTTGTTCATATAGAAATTTTATGTTGTGAGAATAACTAGCTAATGAATGCCGTTTGGTAGAAGAAACAGTACTACGATAGTAGTACTACCTGTCAGTCTGCACGATTTCTTAGAAAAGTGTAAGAGCAAAAGGAACAAATGAGTCAGCGTCCCCCTCCCTACCTTCTCCTCCACAAGGTACCCAAGCCTTTTGCTCTAGTTTTCCGCGGAATTTATCATTTATTAGCCTCTTATTTCTTCTTAGTTTGGTTACTTCACAACAGGATATTCGGATTGGAAAAATACTTTTCATATAATGAAGTCACATAAAGAGGGTCAAGCTCACCGATCATATGTGAAAACACTCATCGACAGGCACCGCCTTCGTGGTCGAATTGACAGCTCTTTGGAAATTATTCAATTTAATCAAGAAGGAGATTACTGGATGCAAGTTCTGAAAAGAGTAGTCTCTGTGGTTAAGTTTCTATCTTCTCGCGGATTAGCGTTTAGAGGTCATACAGAGATCCTTGGTTCACAAAATAATAAGAACTACTTAGGCATTTTAGAACTACTTGTAGAGAACGATCCATTTTCAGCTCTCCTTTAGCTAAATAGGTATGTCAATAAGGGTATTGGAAAACCTTTTTAGTTATTTTCAAAGATGTGTGAAGAAGTAATAGAAGTAATGGAAAAACACGTTTTGAATACAATTGTTGAAGAAATTAAGAAAGCCGAATACTACTCCTTAAGTGTCGATTCAACATCAGGTTTGTCTCATATTGTCTCATTTGTCTCATCATTCATACGCATGTGTATCCATAACGAAGAAAATCTTTCTTCTGCAGTTTTAAACTTTTTAAACGAATGTGGCATTGATGCTAAAGCGACATGACGGAACAATCATACGACAATGCAGCAAACATGTCAGACAAATATAGAAGTCTCCAGGCTCATTTATCTAACATTAACAAACTTGCAATTTACATTCCTTGTGCCGCACACTCACTTTTTGTTGGAGTAAGTGCTGTTGAAAGTTGCGTTGGAGAAATATCGTATTTTGGGTTTGTTCAGTTTGTGTACAACTTTTTTTCAACCTCTATCAACCGTTGGGAAGTTATGATTAAATGAATAAATGAAACTTGACTAAGCAATCCCATTCCCCACGATCTAGTCCTTGAAAGACCAAGCCGCACTAGATAGAGTTATCCACTTAATCTAACTAAGGAATACCGCTTGGAGATGGAGAGGTTATCCGAGGTTTTGGAAGGAGAAGGCACAAGTTGCTTTAGGGGCCTCGTAGCATGGTTTGCCTAGGGGCCTCAATATTCTTAATCCGGGGCTGCATCAAGTCGAAAATTATGCGATCCACGACTTTTTTACCACGAGTTTTTGTATCTTGTATAGAACATTTCGCTATTTCCCGTAAGGTTCCTGTTGCTCAGTATTCACATTTTTGTAAATGAAATAATTTATTTGCCGGTAAATAAATTATTAAAAAAATATCCAGTGGCTTATAGGTTCAGAAATGCAATCTAACATATCAAGTACTACTATCGGTCTTAGGTTAAATATTTGCGATAATTTTTAGCAATTGTTAATTTTTTGGCAGTATAAAAGTCAAAATTCTAACAGTATTCCCTTCTTCCACAAAAATCTCAAAATTGTAGCCGAATCGAATAATCTTTTTACGTATAATTTGCTTTAATGAGTTATGTCCAGATTATTTCACAATAATTTAATTTACATTATTTTTATATTTATTATACTAAATATATGATTCATTAAAATAAGAATTACTGCGGAATAAAATACAAAACTTTTTATGCAAGTCACCCTAAACAAATAAATGCACACTTTAAAAAAATTCTATTTGTACAGATTTATATTAAAGCACATTTTGATAACGCTAAGTAATACCAGAATCATATTTATGGACCAGTAAAGTAAAACTTATAATGACTATTCAACAATTTATATTTCCGAGATTTATTCATAATAGGCTATTGATTATATTCAAAATAAGATAGCTAAAAGGAACTACAACGTTAACGGGGTTTTATTATTTGATATGGTCAATGGACATCTATATATGAAAAAACCGCGGAGTGCTACCATTTAAAGGGGTGCGTTTTTGAGAAATGGGTGAATTAGTCCCTGGGCACAGGTTACATTAGGGTGAGTTAAAAAACATAAAAATATATTCAAAAGAAAAAGCACAAAGAAACCCAAATGGAAGAAATTTTGTTTTTTGTCCCATAACTTTTGTCCACGGGGATATAGGCACATGCATTGCTTCACATAAAAAACTTACATATTTTTTCTTTAAGATGATGTTTTGTAGAGGTCATTAGGATTTACAGTTTTCGAAATATGATTTTTTAAAGTTCGCCACTCACAGCAATTCGGGGCAATTTTCCTTGTTATTTCGCAAATATTGTTCTGTAACTTTTTTCTACGTAACTTTAGGTATATACAATGGTACACATAATAGGAATAGAAATCAATTACCTTTAAAATGGTCTACTGTATAACGTTGTACGACTTTTTTTAAAGAGATTATGGTTTTTCAAGTTTTTATACTTTTAACGATTTTTTTATAATATAATATAAAAATAAAATAAAATTATTATATAATATATTATATATTATATAATACCTAATATAAAAAAAATATTATTTTTTACATTTTTTTACGATTATTTTTGAAATTTCTCATTATAACTTTTTTTTCTTGTACATGAATATACTATCTATATATTGCGCAACAAAGAGGGCTTACTTTCTGTTCTTTAAAATGGTGTATTATCTATATTTAAATACATAATGGAAAACGAGTGATTCTTTGATATTTTTTTACCTGTATTATTTAAAATTATTTCTTTTTCAAAAATTTCATAAACATTAGTCTTAAAAAACATCACTTTAGTTAAAATTATTTAAACGTTGACATTTAAAAAATTTTCAAAATCAAAGTCCATCTCTGACACCTCAGTTATCTTAGAGTTCCACAATTAGTACCCATGCACATGCACCCTTTGCAGAATATTGAACAACTTAACAACCTAAATATTGGAATTAATCCATATTTTGAAGTTTGCCCCGCCGAGTTAAGTGGATCCAAAGTATTACCTATAAAAAATAAGATTCAATCATAACACACAATCACATAAAGAAGTTATAATGAGGAATTTAAAAAATAATCCTAAAATCAAAAATCGTTGCAAGTACTTATTACAATTTGAAAAAGCATATCTTATTCAAAAATAACCCTAGAATTTTTTATAATACACCATTTTAAAGTAAACAGAATAAGCTTTCTTTTTTATTATATAATATATACCATATAGAAAAAAAAGTTATAATGTTAAATTTAAAAAATAATCGTAGAAAATATAAAAACTCATTAAAAGTATAAAGTCTTGAAAGAGATAACCTCTTTAAAAGAAGTCATACAACATTATACAGTAGACCATTTTAAAGGTAATTGATTTCTATTCCTCTTATATGTACCATTGCATATACCTAAAGTTACGTAGAAAAAAGTTACAGAACAATATTTGCGAAATAACAAGGAAAATTGCCCAAAATTGCTGTGAGTGGCGAACTTTGAAAAATCATATTTCAAAAACTGTAAATCCTAATGACCTCTACCAAACATCATTTTAAAGAGAAAATATATAAGTTTTTTTTCTGTGAAGCAATGTCTATACCTATATCCCCGTGGACAAAAGTTATGGGACAAAAAACAAAATTTCTTTCTTTTGGGTTTCTTCGTGCTTTTTCTTTTGAATATATTTTTGTAAAAAAAAGTATCTTTGATTTTAAAAAGTTATATTTAGATAGGAAATTTAACCGGGAACAATTTTTATGTAGACGTGTTTGTACCAAAAGTGCATAGAACTCACCCTAATGTAACCTGTGCCCAGGGACTAACTCACCCATTTCTCAAAAACGCACCACTTTAAATGGTAGCACTCCGCGGTTTTTTTATATATAGAGATTCATTGACCATATGAAATAATAAAACCCCGTTAACGTTGTAGTTCCTTTCTATAGTACATAATCAATAGCCTATAAATACAGTTTATAATAAACATTAATCAACAAGAATAATCCAGGAATCCAGTGATAAAAGGGCCGATATCAAACTATTATTATTGAATATGTAAATCTAAACGAGATCAGAAAATTTGTCCGTTTATATTTTTTTATTGAAAGGATATTGGAAACATAATAGGTACAACCGAAAGAGCTCAAACCACACTCTAAACTTGAAAATATAATATCGTTACATTGATCTAAGGAACCTGGTTAAAATCCACTGTAGTAATTAATACACATGGCAAAATCATTGATAGGTACCAAATTAGGTACAAAATTAAATGTAATCTGCCCAACAATAAATGCTGTCCTGGATAATCCTTCAAACAGAAGAAACCAAGTTATTATTCACCGTCTAAAAATTGGCCATACCTCCTTTATACACAAATACTGAATAACAAAAGAACCAATATAAATCTGCTCCAGCTGCTCTGATCCACTGACCGACAAAAATATCGTGTTTGACTGTCCGCAATTCATTCAAGAAAGAAGATCCCACGGAATCACAGATGACGATCTCAAAACAGTTCTCACCAAAAAATCTCAACAATGTTAACCTATTTCCTATTTTAAAAGTCAGAACCTCGTTGTTGGTCACGTCGTGCTCTGTCGTGCTCCCTCTTCAGCAACCTTCGAAAAACCCACATCTCAAAGGCTTCTATACCACTCATACTTGTAATTCCGCGAGTCCATGTTTCCACTCCGTACATCAATTATTTGGAATAAATTAATGTTTTTACAAATTGGTATCGAATATGCAACGATAAGGTACATAGAGTTTATTCGGAATTGTTTCATTCTTTGAAAAGCTGACTTAGCATAATCTATATGAGCACGTATTTCGACCTCGTGGTCAAGATCGTTTCTTATCCAGCAACCAAGATACTGGAATATTTATACGGGTTCAGTCTGTTTGTTATAGATACGAATATTAATGTCGGTATTTGATGCACGTGTAACAGCCATTACTTTTGTTTTATTTGTGTTTACATTGGGCCCCAAACTATCTGCTTCTCTATGAAAAGTCAAAGACTGTCCTTGCTTGGACATGTCCAGTAGGGTGGTGCGAAAAAAGTCAAGTTGATAATCCCGTGTCGCTATAGTGCGAAAAAGTTGCGATTGGTAATTACAAGAAAAACAAAACAAAAATTATTAAAATCGGACTTTATCTTCCGATCCCGCAACGGGCATAAAGATTATGAAAAAAATGAAATTTTACCTTTTTTTCGGAAATTTTTATTTATCCTCCATGTACGTTTAATTTATCGCTATAGTAAAATTTATTTACAGTTTGCATGGTTGAGTAATAAAAACAATAGTTTTGCACATCTAACGAATATCTTCCGATCCCGCAAGGTCAATCAAAATCAATAAAAATTTGAAATTTTCGATGATTTTGATAAATTAACAAACATTTAGTTATCTCATTTTTCTACTACATTGTGAAGTTTTTCGCTTGTTTATATATTATATGATAATACTTAAACAACCCAGAACTCGCAACGAGGAGGTAGCTTCACACACCCCTTCTCACCAACCAACCAATGAGTGTGATTTTTACATTATTTACATAGTAGATTTATTTTTCATGTTTGTATCCAGCTTTTAAACGTCAACTTTGTATTGTGATTTGGTGGTAAAATATGGCAGCATGGACCTTGATTTAAGTGTTGCCCTTATGAATCCATCTCTTGATTGGGACCCACATACATTAGACCAGGGGTGACCAACTTAATCGGACGCGAGGTCTACTGTCTGCCTTTCTAATTCTCTGCGATTTACCGACTAGGAATTTTCGTAATATTTGGAACGGGAATAGGTAGGTAGGTAGATAATTTTTTCTTGCCATCGATGGACTGACCTAGGGGTCGCGATCGACGGGTTGGCCTCCCCTGCATTAGACGATGCTTCCGTGACCAACTTTAGGCACCGCTCATCAGCTTGCGTGTGTCAGGGATAGTTTTGTACATTCCAGTCTGGTATGTCGCCCGATGTAATGCAAGAACTTATATCTTCATTTGACTCTTCGAAATAGTGGTGGAGAAGATAGTTTGGCAACAGTATGCAATAGTTTTGCAACATTACATTCCAGTCTATTATTTCAGTTTAGTCCCGTGCTACAAAATTTCAAGTAGTAGGGAGAAAGGAAACACATTAGAGAGCTAGGGCTAAGGAGAGTGTTAAAAGCCGGATAGACTAAAGCCAAGGGCAAACGTATTAGAAATTTCATCCCTGCTACTTTAAATTTTGAAGCACAGGACTACTCTGAAATATTAGATTGGAATGTTGCAAAACTATCTTCTCCACCAGTTCTTCGAAGCGTTTCAAATGAAGATATAAGTTCCTACATTATATCAGGCAATATGCCAGACTGGAATGTACAAAACCATCCCTGTCATACGCAAGCTGTCCCACAATGTATGTGGAACCCAATCAAGAGATGGATTCATCAAGGCAACATTTAAATCAAGGTCCATGCTGCCAGATTTTACCACCAAATCAAAATTCAAAGTTGACGTTAAAAGCTGGACACAAACAAATGAAAAGAAATGTACTATGTAAATAATGTAACAAACACACACTCATTAGTTGTATGGAGAGAAGGGTGTGGGTAGAGTAAAAAGTGCAACCACCTTCTCATTGTGAGTTCTGGGTCGCTTAAATATTATTATACAATATCTAATCAAGCGAAGAGCTTCACAATGTAACAGAAAAGTGAGATAACTAAATGTTTTTTAATTTATCAAAATCATCAACAATTTCAAATTTTTATAGATTTTGATTGACCTTGCGGGATCGGAAGATATTCGTTAAATGCGTAAAACTATTGTTTTTATTACTCAACCATGCAAACTGTAAATGTATTTTACTATATCGATAAATAAAATGTACATGGAGAATAAATAAAAATTTCCGAAAAAAGGGTAAAATTTCCTTTTTTTATAATCTTTATGCCCGTTGCGGGATCGGAAGATAAAGTCCGATTTGAATAATTTTTGTTTTGTTTTTCTTGTAATTACCAATCGCAACTTTTTCGCACTATAGCGATACTGGATTTTCAACTTGACTTTTTTCGCACCACCCTAATGTCCAGCCAGAGACAAGAATATGCCAAAACAACAAAGAAACTATTACAATGAAAGCCGATAGGAAGTCGAAAAAAGGAAGGCCCAGAGCGAGATTTTTGAATGACGTGGAAGACGCCCTGAAAACCATGGACATGGAGAAGACAATGGAGAAGAAGGGCACAAGAGAGATCTGAGTGGAAGGACGTAGCCAGACAGGCAAAGTCCCATCCAGAGTTACGATGCCAAAAGAAGAAGAAGAAGAACAAGAAAAATAAGGAGATGCGTAACAATAACAGAGACGCAAACAAAAATAACTATGAAGTGCGTAGAGACACATGTAGGAGTAAATGGTGAAGAGTACTTAGAACTACAAATAAGAAGGATGGGAAAATTACATAAAGAAAATAAACTATTCAGGCAGCCGAGATTTATGCTACTCTACAAGCACTAATCATTATAAAGAAGAATAACTATAGCAAGGCAGTAGTTATCACTTATTTTTTAAGCTAAATTCTGACAATTCAACAGCTGGATCCAAAACATCCGGGCACGCCAGGTTTCCCCAACACGACTCTACCTTATCGGCAGAGTCTACGAGAAGTGTACGTGTAAATTGAAGCTGTAATTACAAAAAAAGAAATATGTATGTTTTTGTACTCACTTTATAACGCTCAAAAGATTACGGGATCTAGATTTCAATGCATATTTTACTTTATCGTACTATATACGTAGTATAGTATAATAGATAAAGTTATAGGATCGTGCAAAAATTTTTTTTTCAGATTTCACTTTTTTTCGACGTTTTGAGTCCACCTGAGTCTAAAAAGCAAATAAAAAAAACATGTCGGAAGTATGTACGTACGTGCGTACGTACGTGTGCACGTACGTGCGTACGTACGTATGTACGTACGTACGTATGTCGCCACCGCCCAGCAAAAACTACTGGACCGATTTTTATGAAATTCGGTATGAGTAAGTTTAAGAGAATTTTGTCGAAAAACTAAGCTTTTAAAAAAAACCTCTCAAAGGGGGGCCGAAATAGGGGGTTATTTAGGGCCCATTTTTGAAAATTTTGACCGAAATGAATGAAATTCAACTCAAAGTAAGCTCATCGATAGTTAAATAAAAATAGGGAATTTGACATTTCCAAATTCAAAATGGCGGCCAACATGGCCGACCGCCCACCCGACACATTTCCCTATCTATCTAAAAACTTGTTTAAGATAAATTTAATTTGAAAAAGTCGTTATATAGCCTAAAGATGGGGCTATAAGAAGGATGTTATCGTTTTTCAGAAAAGGTTACGGGTTGCCTATATTTAAGGGGTCAAATTTTGACATAAATTTGAACTGGATTTTCTCAAAAATGGCTCCAAGGAATTTTTTTATTTTTTTATATATTTTTGATATCCTATCAGTAAATTGAATGACATTAGTCATATATCTTAACTCTCCATAGGAGGGGAGTTATGAATTTTTTATAAAAAAATATTCGAGTGCCCGTAACTTCCTTCTTAATAGAAACTAAAATTTGAAATTTTGCAGACATATATGGTACTTTATTATCTATTATCGCAATAAACTTTACCAAAAATATGGCTTCCGGTTGAACCGGAAATGAATAAAAAATCTTAATTTTTTTAGAGAGCCCTGTATATTTTAACATATTTTGAAAGAATGCAAAATTACCTTTCCAATGACATAAAATTCATTGCTGTAGCTCAAAAACTCGAAAAGTTACGGTAAATATAAATTTTGCTATAATCTTATGTGTGTCCTCTCTCACGCGTTCATAGCAGAGCATTATTGCAGGGCAGTCAATGAGGGTATTTGGCTCCGAATTCCATCCTACTACATTGATGTACTTGATATTTTCACAGTAAGTAGGTAATAGCTCAAGAAACAAAATCTACTCTATATACTATGGCGCTTTTTATCTTGGGGCGGTTCCCACTTCTTCAAGGGGGTGGAAAATTTGTTGGTCAAAATAAGCACGGAAGTGGCTAAAGAACCTATTTCTAAGCAAAAACTGGTCTATACTTTTTTTTGAGAACTCAATACTTTTTGAGTTATGCGTAGTTGAAAATTTGCCATTTTCATTGAAAAATGATACACCTTTTCGGACGGATTTTTTGTGAATACCTTAAAAACTATGCATCGAACTAAAAACACTATATAAAACATTTTTTAGATTATAAATAATAAAGAGATTCGTTTCTTCGTAAATGTTCTATTTATAATACAAAAAGAGATATGGTAGGTGAAAATAGTTTGTTTTTTGGTGCATGCTCAAATTGGTGTATTCAACTTGAAATAACAGAGGAACGGTAGGTTTTAGGTGTATAATGCTACCAACACCTTGTGTAGTGTTTGAAAAGGCCTTTAAAGCGAGCACCGTTAAATGTCGGTTACTTACAAACTAAGCGAGATATGGTGCAAAAAAATATATGACTAATGTACTTTAAGGAAAAATGAAAAGTATATACATTTAACTCCCCATCCACCATAATTTAAATGCATTGTTTTCCTTCTACAATACCTTTTAATACATATAGTGTTATTTCTACTTTCAAAAAGTTGAACGGGTTTAAAATGAATGGTTTTTGTAAAAAATGTGATCAAATTATAGAATGAATTTTTAAATTTTCTTAAAAATCTTCCTTTTTCTCCATGTAATTCGAAAATAAAAATATTTCACCCCTGAGAAGTGGTGGGAACTTCCCCCATGATAAAAGCGCCATAGTATATAGGATAGACTTTGAATTAGGAGATTGGGCTACTCCCAAAATTTCATTAAAATCCATGCAGTAGGATAGAATTTGGAGATAATATCTTGTTCTTAATCTCGCGCATTGACTGGCGTAATCGAAATAGAATGAAATGCAAATATTGTAAACTATTCATTTCTCAGAAAAATGAACTAATTTGAAATGAAAGTATGACTATAATATTCTATTGATTTATGCAATAATCTACACATCTATAGTGTGTCCTCGAAATATGGCGTCGAACATTTTCTCAAATGCAGGAATTAATGATGCGTAAAACCATAAAATACTTTTAAGTACAGTAGGTGTTTCTAAAATATCAAAATAACGAGTAACTTTGTTATTTTTATAGAATGCCAGTATCTAGTACCATAACGATAATAGATCGGTACGATAAAGTTCTCGGGCGGCCCTTCCGTCCAGCGTTGTTTTTATAATTCTCGTATCAAAGTTACGAGTGAAGTTAGTCGTATTGATGACAGTTGGAGAAACATGGGCGATCCAAAACATCCATTTGGGTCCTTTGAGAAGACTAAATTAAATAGTTTACCCCAAAAACACACCAACTGGGTCACATCGCGTGTAGGTATTCGGGCAAATGAAGAAGCAGATTCCTGTGCTACAGATGCAGCAAACAACGAAAAATTAACAACAGTGAATGACGTGATTGCTATTGACGTTAAACCAGTGATTAAATCCAAAATCCAGTGAAGTGTCAAAGTGATCGAAATTAAAAGAATTTAAGCCATCAATCTAAAATGTAGGAAGCAAAACACGTCGTACCAACCAAGGCCCGGCGCAAATTGAACCTGACCGAGACACAACCTGCGCCGGCGGGACGGGTGACCCGTGCATTTATTTTTCTATAAAAAAGTCCAACCGTTTTTAATTGAAGGCGACTCATCTACAAATTGAGCTGAGAACTATCGGCAACAATGTTAAATTTTAAAACTAAATTTATACCGGGGGCATTTTTATTGGGTATGCCTTGACAATGTGCATAAGGGAAAAAGGAAGATGATTTCATAAAATTTGCCCCGGTAACAATATACCTCCGGTCTATGGGTCATATTTACGAGCGACTAAGTTGAACAAATTCCTTGAACACTGTGAATCATTGGTAACCTTATCAATACTTCGCTGGTCTATATATTTACGTCCAAGGAAGGGTGAGAATCCAAGAAATATTTTACTCGTCAACAGGTGTCCTTATCTGCATGGACGTAGACGTGGGGTGTTTTTTTCTTGTGACATGGGATCAAGCCACAATTTAAGTTTTAAATTAAACGTATTTGACGTTTCAATTTCCAACTTGGAAATCACTATCAAAATACGAAACTTTAATAATTTAATCAAATTTTGTTTTTGATGCTTGGTAAAAAAATCTTCTCTAATAATTTAATTTTATCTCACTCATTAATATTGACAATTCAGACATAATATATTATATGTATGTACATTTTAAAGTAGATTTATTTAGTAAATCTTAATCTTCGATGCATTGTCTTCACTCTTGTTCGTATTCTTGTTTTTTCTTTCGTTTACTTGATTAAAAAAAACTCCACCATGTTTTTATTTTTAATAGGCGTGTAAATTGGAAATACCGGGTATCCACTTATATTTCCCCCCATTTTAACTGCCTATAACTTCTAAACGGCTCAAGATAAAAATATGCGGTTTTCGCTGAAATGTTTTATTTTAGTAAAAGTTTTGTCTGAATGGATTGAATTTTTTATATCGCTTTTAAATACGAAAACAAAAATGGCGGATTTTTGAAAAAAACCTTGTTGCCTTTTTTTAAATGAAACACCCAGTATATTTTTTGTATATTGAAAGAAAGGTCATTCACCTATCCAGCGATATAAAGTCTTTCAAAATCGGTTGTCAAATCACTGAGTAATTAATTTTTAAAATGAGAGGTGCAACGTGGATATCACATACCTAAATACCATACTAAGCAAATTGGTATTATGTTATGTGATTTCCACATTTGACAACCGATTTTAAAAATTTTTATACCTCTGGATAGGAAAATGACCATTTTTTCAAGTTACAAAAGAATATACTGGGTGTTTTAATAAAAAAAGTCAACAAAGTTTTTTTTCAAAAATCCGCCATTTTTTATTTAAAAGCGATATAAAAAATGGTCATTTACCTAAAAACTTGAAAAAACGGTCATTTACCTATCCAGCGATATAAAAAATTTTAAAATCGGTTGTCAAATGACTGAGCAATTAATTTTTAAAATGAGAGATGCAATGTGGAAATCACATAACATAATATCAATTTGCTTAGTTATGTTATTTAGGTATGTGATATCCATGTTGCACCTCTCATTTTAAAAATTAATTACTCAGTGATTTGACAACCGATTTTAAAAAACTTTATATCGCTGGATAGGTAATTGACCTTTCTTTCAATTTACAAAAAAATATACTGGGTGTTCCATGAAAAAAAAGTCAACAACGTTTTTTTCAAAAATCCGCCATTTTTGTTTTCGTACTTGAAAGCGATATAAACCAATCCATTCAGACAAAACTTTTACTAAAATAATACATTTCAGCGAAAACCGCATATTTCTATCTTGAGCCGTTTAGAAGTTATAGGTAGTTAAAATGGGGGAAATATAAGTGGACACCCGGGATTTTCTGATCTTTTTAAAACTTTGGAGCAAAAATTGCAGCGAGTTTGTTCTTAGTTCATTAAAATGAAACCAAACATTGCTTTTTGTTGGTGCCATTTGCCATTATTCTTTCACGTTTTAATATCTGCAAAATAATATTCACGCGGTTCCCAAAGATCAAGGATAGTAAATGAAACTCAATGCTTATTATAAACACACATCATAATGGTAATTTGAAGTCAAAACTGACCTTGAAATACTGTATAGATAGGTACTCTCTATTAATAAAATTTTACTTTATTTCCACTTCGGAAATCGTTATCAAAATACAAAATATTAACAGGTACCTATCACTTTCAGAAGTGGAAGTCGAAACGTCAAATGAATTGTTTTTTCAACTTATATTGTGGCTTATTTTCCAAGTAAAATAGTGTATAATCATTAATATAACTAATATTGGATACAGTATGAGTATGGTGCAAATGATTGGAATAAATTCGTTCTTTCGTAAACCAGCGACATTCAGGATAAATCCTGAGACAGGCTATGAGACAGTCCTGAGACTTTTATTTTTGAATTATGATTTATATCATACTAATGACGTCATCCATTTGAGCGTGATGACGTAATCGGCGAATTTTTTAAATGAGAATGGGAGTCGTGTACTAGCTCATTTGAAGGGTTATTTATTCAATTATCTATTCATAGGCTATTGATTATGTTCAAAATAAGAGAGCTAAAAGTAACTACAACGTTAATGGGATTTTATGATCTCATATAGTCAATGGACCTCTATATTTGAAAAAACCGCGGAGTGCTACCATTTAGATAGGTGCGTTTTTGAGAAAGGGGCGAATTAGTCCCTAGGTTCAGGGTGAATTAGGTTGAGTTCTATGCACTTTTGGTACAAACACGTCTACAGGAATATTATTCCAGATTAAATTTACTATCGAAATATCACATTTTAGAGTCAAAAATAGTTTTTTTTACAAAAATATATTCAAAAGAAAATCAAGAAAAAAACACCAAAGAAAGCAATTTTGTTTTTTGCCGCATAACTTTTTTCCTCATGGATATACGTATAGGTATTGGTTCAGTAAAAAATAACTTCAGTTTTTTCTCTTTAAAATGACGTTTAGTAGAAGTTACTAGGATTTATATTTTCCGAAATAGGATTTTTCAAATTTCGCCGCTCACAGCATTTTTAGGGCCATTTTCCCCATTATTTCGCAAACATTGTTCTGTAACTTTTTTCTACGCATTTCTAGGTATATGTAATGGTACATTTATTAGAAATAGAAGTCAATTACCTTTAAAATGATCTATTGTATAAGGTTGTGCGACTATTTTTAAGCAAGTTATGCTTTTTCAAGGTTTTATACTTTTAATTATTTTTGATATTTTTTATGATTATTGTTTAAATTTCTTATTATGACCTTTTTCTTGTTCATTTAAATATATACATTCTGCAATAAAAAGAGATTATTTTCTTTACTTTAAAATGGTGTATTGCAAAAAACCCTAGGACAATTTTTAAACAAGATATCCGTAGAATATCCAAGGGTATCCGTAATTTAAGAAAAATTTAAAAATTTTTTATTTTTTTCAATTGGAAGAATATAGTTGGATATTATTACATAATTTTTAATTCCAAATAACTTTTCTTAATAACAGTTTTCGATATTGTGAAATATAGAGGTACTTCACTCTTGAGCGAAATTCATATTTTTTAACACACCTCGTACACTATTGATAAAATTTTATACCTGATGGTTGCATCTCAGGTTTTAGATTATGCAGAGCATTTTATAAAGAACAATTTTTTTTTTCATAAAGTTAATATTAAAAAAGTTTCCATATGATTCCAGCTTAGTGGGACCTGTAGCATGTGTATTGTGTATATGTTACATTTTGAGAACGCATATCTTGTTTATAAATAGTCCTAGAATTTTTTACAATACACCATTTTAAAGTAAAGAAAATAGGCTTTCTTTTTCATTGCACAATGTATATACCTAAATATATAATAAAAAAAGTTATAATGAGAAATTTAAAAATAATCGAAAAATATATCAAAAATTATTAAAAGTATACAATTTTTAAAAACCATATCTTGATTAAAAATAGTCATACATCCTTCTACACTAGACTATTTTAAAGGGAATTGACTTTTCTTCCTACTAAATGTACCATTGCATATACCTAGAGCTGCGTAGAAAAAAGTTACAGAACAATGTTTGCGAAGTAACAAGGAAAATAGGTCAAAGTCGCTGTGAGTAGCGAAGTTTGAAAAATCATATTATGGAAACTATAAATTATAGAGACTTCTACCAAACACCATTTTAAAGAGAAAGGATGGAAGTTATTTTTCTGTGAAGCAATACTCATACCTATATCTCCATGGGAAAAAGTGATGGGGTGAAAAACAAAATTGCTATCTTTCGTGTTGTTTTCTTGCTTTTCTTTTGAATATATTTTTGCAAAAAACAATATTTTTCACTTTTAAATATGATATTTCAATAGTAAATTTAACCTGGAACAATTTTCATATAGACGTGTTTGTACCAAAAGTGCATAGAACTCACCCTAATTCGCCCTGTGCCTAGGGACTAATTCACCCCTTTCTCAAAAACGCACCCCTTTAAATGGTAGCACTCCACGGTTTTTTCATATTTAGAGGTCCATTGACTATATTAAACAATAAAACCCCGTTAACGTTGTGGTTCCTTTCTATAATACATAATCAATAGCCTATCAGTAATATAAACATTGATATAATTACTCATACAGTGTGTCTAAGAAAAATTATTTTTAATAAATTAATCGAAGCAAAAAGAAGAATGTGTGTAATTTATTTAATTCAAAAAACATTCTAATGCTTTCAGAAAATAGAAAAAAATGTTGTTTATTTCACAAATAAACATTGTTTTTCGCTTAAATTAAATAATGTTTAAACTGTCAAGGGGCAGATGGGTGGCAGCACGAACATTAAAATTAAGCGAAAAGCAATGTTTATTTATCAAAAACCATTTTCTTTCTGTCTTCTGACAGCATTAGAATGTATTTTAAATTAAATAAATTTCATGCATTCTTCTTTTTTGGGCCAATTTAATTCAAAAAAAATTTCTTGAACGTATAAATAATTATGTTAATGTTTATACTGCTGAATAGAGAATTGAATAACCTTTCAAGTAACTATCACACAACCCCTATTGTCATTTAAAAAAAAATGATCGATCATGTCATCACGCCCAAATGGATGACGTCACTAGTACGATATATGTCTCAAAAATCATAATTTAAAAGTAAAAATCGACCTGTTTCAGGACTTTTCCTTAAAGTCGGTGGCTTAAGAAATAACGAATTTATTCCAAACATGCATCATACTGTACGTAATTGCATAAGATGCCACAAAGAAATAGATTCAGAAGAATATTTACTTTATTTTGTTAGAAAACTGGAAAATACCTGTCAAAACATATATGATAATTTAATAATTACATAGATCTTAGATTTAACTTTTACGTAATTACTTACCTACCTGTTTATATAAATAATAAATAATTAAAATATTATTTTGGTACGCCACTGCAAAGCTGACAAGAGAACTATTGGTGACTCGTTTTAAGTGCGATGTTGCCAATGAAACACCTTCAATTAAAAATAGTTGAAGTATAGCGGACCGCATATTGAACAGAATTTAACCCAAGCGTTGGCTGTCGGTGTTGGAAATAGAGACGGGCAAAATCAGTGCGGACGTGTAACGGTTACTTTTGATACCGGTTCTCAGTGGTACTGAGTACCACAGGCGTAGGCAGGTTTTAGTTTCGGAGGGGGTTCAAGAAATAAAACGACTAAAACTACATAAAATAACCTTTATATTCATAATAAAAATTTGAAAGATGTTAACCTTTCCGAAACCGTGCTATAAAAACTTACGCTGCAGGCCGTGCGGGGTGACTATGTTACCCCACTAAAATACTTTAATAATTCATTTAAATTTTACATTATTGTTTGGAAAGTTATATAATAAGGCACTAGTAACTGAAATAATTTGTTTTTATTATTAAAAAGATTTACATTTTTTTTATTTTTACCTGTAATTACAGTTTGATTTTATTCCTGATTTTTACAGTCAGGGCATAAACATGTTTTACTTTCTTCTCGATGTATGGTACAAATTGGTTTTCTGCATGTACTACATGATATTTGAGTCTTTCTATCACGTGCCCTGGCACAAAAGCTGCATCTTCGACTTGTATATTGTTGAATGTCTCTGGTAGGGGTTTCTGGAACTGTGTGCCCCGAGGAGTTAATTTCAATTTTAGTGTAAAATTTAAATTATATTTGATAATTTTTATAAAAAAACGATTTAGTAATATATTTTCTAAGATTACCTGGAGTGATAAAAAAAATAAAAATATTTTGAAAAGTTATAAAGACAAAACCGCATCTGGGGTAACCAAGTTGCC
Organism: Diabrotica virgifera virgifera; assembly: GCF_917563875.1. Taxonomy (NCBI): domain Eukaryota; kingdom Metazoa; phylum Arthropoda; class Insecta; order Coleoptera; family Chrysomelidae; genus Diabrotica; species Diabrotica virgifera. The sequence goes on along the minus strand of NC_065445.1, from coordinate 197,518,996 downwards.
CCGCACGGCCACGGAAAGGTTAATATCTTAACTTTTCGGGGGGGGGCGCTTTGAACCCCCAAAACCCCCCTGGCTACGCCCGTGCTGAGTACAAATACTGATGTATCTCATACTTGTACTGAATTGAGTAGGCAACTTTAAATCGGTCTTTCCGTACTTGTAACTCGTAACGTTTTAAATATCTTACACGTCTCTAGTACTAGCGACTTTCGAAAACATCGAATTTGATCATGAGCGGGTGCATAAAAAGATATCTTACACTAAGTATTTTATTTCTGCACATAATACCTACATATTTAAAATAATCTCATTTAATAATCCCTTCGCTACTGATCGGTCATAAAAAATAACACTATCTGCATATTTCGTTTTTAAGCATAAACAAAAATGTAATATGCCGACAAGTTGAATTTGGGGGTAATACGATATTTTCATTGATCACGGTTTTAAGTGACATGAATCATTTTTCATTGATAATCTGTAGATTTAAGGAATTATATAAAATTTTTATACCTATAGAAAGGGGATTACGCCATCATTCTTTGTGACATCCTATTTAATTTTAAAGAAACCTCATTTTTCTAATATGTAATGTATTATTGTAAAGGCATAACTTTGATTATTCACCGACATTATTTAAGATCTACCTCGAACAAACTCTAAAACTTTGGAAACGCAAATGCAAAAACATGGGATTACCGATCAGCAACAATACAATATACACTTTGTCATTTGCAGACGACCAACTTGTACTAGCGCAAGACTACGATGATATAGAATATATGACAAGGAAATTAATAGAGGAGTACAAAAAAGGTGGTTTGGAAATAAACATAAAGAAGACCGAATATATGTGTATCGGTGGGACACAGCAGGACCTTACACTGGGGAATGGCGAAATTATTAAACATTGCGACGCATATAAATACCTGGGTATGACCATCACACAAGAAGGAAGCGTAGACCGGACGATAGAAGAAAGAAACAACCAGGGAAGAAAAGCAATTACCCTTCTCAATAGCATCCTGTGGGACCAGTCAATATCAAACAACAACAAACATAGAATATACAATACAATTGTTAAGAGTATAATCACTTACAGCAGTGAAGTATGGCAAATAAAAGAAAGATACAAGAGAAAACTTGAAGCAACAGAAATGGATTTCTGGAGGCGCTCAGCAGGAAAATCAAGATTAGAAAGGGTAACCAACAACAGAATTAGGGAAATAATGAATGTGAAACACACAATAGTAGATGACATTAGTACCAAACAGCTTAGATGGTATGGACACCTACAAAGAATTTCCGAAGAACGACTCCCGAAACAAATCCTAACGTGGACCCCTCATGGTAGACGAAAAAGAGGAAGACCCCGCCTTAGTTGGAGAGAAGGCATAAATCGAGAAATGAGAGAAAGAGAATTGGATGAAGACCTTTGGATGGACCGAAGTGAATGGCGACTAGGCATCGGAAGACGTAGGAGAACGTTTTAAAACCGATATATATATATATATATATATATATATATATATATATATATATATATATATATATATATATATATATATATATATATATATATATATATATATATATATATATATATATATATATAACTTTGATTATTAATTTCGTATCGCCGTTTATTTAGTCTACTAGTAATAAAGTTGTCATAATTTAATGACAAAGACAAACCAGTTTTCACTCAAGGTTTTGACTATGCTAATAGTTTTATTTATCACAATAAACTGTCCTTAGGTACCATCCGTATTCGTTTTATTTCCTATTTTCTCCCATACGTCGTGTTTCCACGGGTATATCCCGAACGAGTTTAATTATTAGCTTCGATACGTCCATCTCGCAAGCAAAAACAAGTAAAAATAAACATCTGGCGGTGAGTCACGCGTCCCATGACCCAAGAAAACTCTACGCCGATGACAAACGTTCCCAAGCGAGACCTGCAAACGCATGCACTGATCGTAAGATGGGTTAAATTTGCGGTCTCTTGCTTATAAGTGTTCTTCACAAAACTGTCTACGCAGTTCGCCGGTGCAGGTTGTGTCTCGCTTAGGATCAATTTGCGCTAAGCCTAAAGTTCAATGATAAACTTTCCGACGATCTAAAAATAATTAGACGAAAACTGTAACATAAGCAATACATATTGTAAATTTCCTTAAAGAAATCACCTTTTTCATCAATTTTAAATTAATCAACTAATTTTATCTTAATGTACCTACACCAAGAATGAAGATCGACATATCGCTAATAACTAGAGTAAATGATGCGACTGAAATTAAATAAAAAAAAGACAGAGAACATATCTATGCCACAAGTGTGGAAACTATCTGCTAAACATTTATAGAACCGTCTAGGATATAAGGAAACAAAACGAACATAAGACATAAACTATTAGGGAATAACCGAGAGTTAAAGAATGGAAAAGCAGACAAATAACGTGTGGAAATGTTTAGTATAATTCTTAGGCTACATTAGTTCAGAGAAATAAGGAAAAAACATAGCCTGTTGGTGACACAACCCCCTCCAGGCCGAAACCAAATTTCTTGAGTAATATGGACATCTATAATAATAACCTATATATTTCCTGCAGCCGATTTTGATGATATACATAGTTATAAACAAATGAAGATCAAAAAACGGTAAATTTTCGCTTTTTTCGTCTATTATTAAGAAAATAGGCAATTTAAACAAATTTGAGAGTAAGAAACTCATAAACGGTATAAAAAACTTCAATATGGCGTTTGCTTAATATGTCTATCCTTATTGGTTGCTTAGAAAATTGCAAAATAAATCATAAATTTTGAGTTTTTATAAATATTTATAACTTATGTAAAAATTAACTTAGAACCTTCTTATTAAAACGGAATGCTGAGACTTATGGTGCTTAATTCATACCCTAAATTTCGAAGAAATTGGTCAAATAGTTTAAAAGTTATTTAATTTGTTTATCCCAAATTTATTTTTTTTGCAACACTGTAAGTCAGAAAATGATGAAGCTACAGTAATACTTTGGATAGTTTATGGAAGAAGGAAATTTACAGTATTAATTTAATTAAAAAAAATTACAAAAAATAATTATAAATATTGCAAAATTATTTTGCAAAACATGTGAATTAAATAAATGGGGGGGCTAACTTTGTCCCTAATTGTCCTAGGACAGTTGTTTTTCTTTCTAAATGTGTTTAAAAATTCAGTCTTTCTAAATATGAAAAAATAATTTTTCTACAGGTAACGGTTAAAAAGTTATTCTAATTGTTTATAAGTAAGCAAAAAATCGACATGTTTATTCAAAATAATTTTACACTGTTTAAAATTATTTTTTGTCATTTATTTTTAATAATGGTAATAGTATAAATGTTCTTCTTTCATAAACTGTCCGAAGTATGATTGTAGCCTCATAATTTTCTGACTTGTAGTGTTGCAAAAAAAATTAATTTGGGATAAACAAATTAAATAACTTTTAACCTATTTGACCAATTGCTTTGAAATTTAAAATATAATTTAAGTACAAGAAGTATCAGCATTCCGTTTAATAAGAAGGTTCTAAGTTAATTTTTACATAAGTTATGAATATTTTTAGAAACTCAAAATTTATGATTTATTTTGCAATTTTCTAAGCAACCAATAAGGATGGACATATTCAGCGAACGCCATATTGAAGTTTTTTATACGATTTATGAGTTTCTTACACTCAAATTGCTTAACTTTGTGGTAATAGACGAAAAAAGCGAAAATTTAGCGTTTTTTGATCTTCATTTGTTTATAACTATGTATATCATCAAAATCGGCTGCAGAAAACATATAGGTAGAGACCGACCCGAATGTGACTTTTTTGGCCGAAGCCAAAGCCGATGCCGAAGTTCGGCCCGAAGGATACCTTCGGCCGAAGCCGAAGCCTAAGCCGAAGGTGACTAAATATTTGCATTTATAGTAGGGATAGTCGATGGTCGATTTTTTGCCATTAATATTTAGGTAGTCAAAACACCAGTATTCTTGAGTTTTAACAAATACAATAAAATTATTAGTTTCTCAGAATTTTACTACGTGAGAAATATCCAAATGAAGATCTTTGAGACATCTTGGCCTATTGTTAAAATTTATATCCTACCTACTACCTGAAAGTTTGTAAAACGTTTTGGTTTATTAGGGTATAAAATAGGGTGTAAATATTATTCAAAGTATCAAAGGCTCGCCGAAGCATATTGTTTAGAGATTATTTATATAGTATAGTATACTCGGAGCATTTTATTATTCCACCTTCGGCGAAACCTTCGGCTTCATTTTGGCCGAAGCCGAATTTTGGCCGAAGGTTTAAATATTGGCCGAAGGTGGCCGAAGCCGATGCCGAAGCCGATTAATCGGTCGGTCTCTACATATAGGTTAATAATATAGATGTCCATACTACTCAAAAAATTTGGTTTCGGCCTGGAGGGGGATGTGTCAGGAGAAAAATCTTATTTCTCTGGACTACATAGCACAAAACAAAAGAATCACACTATTGAAACATTGTAATAGGATAAAATGTAAATGATAATCGAATCTTCTTCTAGTGCCGACTCCACAATGAAGGTTTGCTATAATTATTGAAAATGCGTCTCTATCTTCTGCTTTTTTTTAAAAACCGTATGTGTGTTTAACCCGGTCCAGGGGCGAATTTTTTTGAGCCAGGATATTTGTCGTCTACCAGGATCTCTTTTTCATTTGATTTCACCCTTCATAATAAGCTGTAATAACTCGTACTTATTATTTCTGTTTTTCTCCTTTTAATGGTGGTCAAAAGTTCTCCGGCTCTTCCCATTCTGTGCAACACCAGAACGCACAAATTAATATAGGGGAGAGTAGGGTAAAGTGGAATAGCTAAATTTTGAAATTAAATAAATTTTACAATTTTCGAAATGGAATTTTGTAAAAAACATATCTTATTACAGTAATGATTAAGATCAATATGTCGAAATACAAATTAAATGGAGACAGTAAATTTTTTGTAATGCGAGGGTTTGTCAGGCATTGTCTTTTTTTCACTTTGCCCCGCATGGTTGGGTAAAGTGAAATAGTCTAGAGTACGATTTGAAATCGGCCTAGCTTCTTACTTGGCGCTTCTTCCTAATTTTTTTTTCGGATTTAATCCTCCGACTTAACATAGCAACAGATATTCCGTGTTGCATAGCAGCTTGATTTTGGCAAAGGATGCCCGTTCGCAAAGATCTGATTCCAGATGTCATTGACTCCACAGACTATTGTTGTTAGGTCGTTTTTCGTTTATAATTTCGCATTTTACACCTGGAAATACAGATATTCTTTGTTAATGGTGGCAATCAAGTATAATTACATGTGGAACAAAGTGAAACGATATTTCACTTTGCCCCATCTATTAACATTTCACATTGCCCCAAATGGATTTAAAAGCAAACATGTCCAGTAAAAATTTTTAACCCTATCCTAACAATCTATATTTTATATAAAAGAATGTTAAGTATGATTGCTGTTGTGTGTTGCTTTCAGAAATATGTTTAGTTAAATAAGATAAAAGAATTATCAATTACACACACCTACAGATTTTACAAACAGTCGCCCAAGAATGTATAAACAGTGATACAGTGGAACCCCGATAAGTCGGCCCCCGATAACCCGGAAGTCCGGCTAACCCGGACCGATTTTCATCAGATAAACATTTTGATTTTCAATATTTTGTATGTTGACAACGACCCGATTTGGGCGTCGAAACGTTAATAAAATTATTTTTCAATTTAATTGTGGCTTATTTCCCATCAAAATAGTTATATCACACAAACCTTTCAACAATAAAAATGTATGTAATATAATATTTGAGAGATGTGTATGTGTGTAATTTGAACTATACGATAGTCGATAGTAAAAATGACTCATAGCACACGCCGCAGAAACAACAGGCACCTGTCTGTAGTACCTATTCCTTTTTATTTCAAACTGTCTTAGCATTGTTTAGGAAAGACTATTTAAAAAATTCTTTTATAAACAATGGTCTTTAGTTTTCACTGTTCTTAAATAACATTACATCGTTGTGACTGTATTGTGTGTCTTGTATTGTTCGCTTCCGTTTGCTTACGTTTGTGTTTGGTGTTTTTTTTTTCAGTAATTTTGATGTGTAGGTACTGTGCATATTTATAAATATATTTCATGTTATTTCAATTCTAACGGAGTTTATCTGTAAGTATACCGTATTTTATTAATGTTTACCATATTCTCCGGCTATCTCGGATTTTCGATAACCCGGATCGGCCGCGGTCCCGATTAATCCGAGTTATCGAGGTTCCACTGTATTTTCAATAATATCGACAAACGACCGGTACAAAATGGTCGATAAGCGCGTACTACTTCTAAACATCGATTGGATTGTAAACAGTGATGACTTCGTTTGCGGAAGAATTTGAAAACGAGCTATTTCGCTTTACCCCACTATTTCACTTTACCCTTCCCTCCCCTACATAAGTACACATACAAGAAACAATACTTGATATGTTAACATCGGAAGTTACAAAAACAATCAATACGGCAAAGCCACGAAAGGCCTCAGGTCCAGATGAGATATATTATGTAGAGATGATAAATCTTATCAATGAAGAAAATATTCAGACCTTAACACTATTTTTTAACACAATATTTAGACCAAGGCGCATCTGTAAAAATAGTAAATTTGGATGTTGAGAGGTAACTCATATTTTTTTGCAGAAATTGCTTGAAAATAACTCATATAATAATATTTAAGTTATTCTCCCACTCAAAAAGGTCCGGAACATTGTTTAAATAATCAAACTGTCTAAAAATGAAGGAAAAATTCGATTTTTTTCTTCATTTTTTAATAATAACTTTAAAAGTATTCATTTCCGAGAAAAGTTGCACATAAAAGTTGTGTCAATAAATTTCCTATAATATAGGATTAGTTAAAAGTTTTTAAAATTGTCACCCTTGTTGCAAAATAGCAATAATTGCGAAAAAAACATAAAAAAAGTATTCGCATTTTACGTTTTTCAACCATTTATGCTACACTTAGGACCTTAATATTTCACCCAGTAAAACATTATGATATAGTAAAACAATATTCCAAATTTCATTAAGATCGGTTTAATAGATTTTGAAAATAAATGTTGCAACCCAGCTTTCGCAAAAAAATTCATTTTTTCAAAATGTTGCAGGACTAAAAATAAAGCAGACAGCAAGAGTTTTTTACATATAGAGTACCTTTCATTTGCAATTTGTAAAATTAAAATCGGTTAACTACCACTGCGCGCGGCGTCAGGAATTTTTTTAAATAAACATTAATTTTTGGTGCTACGCGCAGGACAGCGGATACGTTTGCTCTGATTGGACATTCCAATGACCTTTGATAATGATTGATAAATTTAAATTTTTAGTACATTTCGATATAAATAAATAAATTTGTTTATTGCAAAATAAAAACACATACTCTGTCCTTTGAATTTACACTTTTTTAGTAAATCTTTCTTTGTTCATATATTTTAACTGAGAGAATAAAAGTTTATTATTTTTAAACATATGCAATTATTAAACAATAATCAAATTAGTTTTATTTTTGTGGAATTAAAATATTAAAGAACAACAAAATATAGAGTAAGAAAATAATATATTAGATATAGATTGGAAGAAATTTTGGTGAAAATTAATGCTTATTTAAAAAAATTCCTGACGCCGTGGCAGTTAACCGATTTTAATTTTGCAAATTACAAATGAAATGTAGAGTATTCTTCTATATGTAAAAAAATATTTTAACTTGCTATCTGCTTTATTTTCAGTCCTGCAACATTTTGATAAAATGAATTTTTTTGCGAAAGCTGGATTGCAAAATTTATTTTGCAAAATCTTAGACGGATCTTAATGAAATTTACAGTATTGTTTTACTATCATAACAAGTATTGTTTTACTATATCATAGTGTTTTTCTTGGTGAAATATGAATATCTTAAGTTTAGCATAAATGATTAAAAAAATTAAACTGCGAATACTTGTTTTTTATGGTTTTTTCGCAAATATTGCTATTTTGCAACAAAGGTAACAATTTTTAAAAATTTTGACCAATTTTTTGTGATAGCACAACTTTTATGTCAGTGCAACTTGTCTCGGAAGTGAATACTTTTAAAGTTATAATCAAAAAACGAAGAAAAAAATCGAATTTTTCCTTCATTTTTTGACATTTTGATTATTTAAAAATTTAAACAATGTTCCGGATCTTTTTGAGTGGGAGGATAACTCAATTATTATTATACGAGTTAATTCCAAGCAATTTCTCCAAAAAAATATGAGTCACCTCTCAACGTCCATCTCAAAACAGATGTGCCCTGGACTAATATACCACTGGAATCTACACAGAAGACTGGCTTAGATCGACATTTTTATACCTATACTCAAGAAAAATAAAGCAAATAGATGCTCACAGTTCACATTAATAAGCCTGATGAACCATTTTCTTAAAATTATACTTAAAATTGTACATCAACGTTTATACAGAGCATGCGACAATCCTGTGCGAGAAACCTCTGCGACAATCAATTTGGATTTCGTATAGAGCTTGGTACGAGGGAGGCATTATTTGGCATCCAGATATTACTACCAAAATTCCGAGGTCAGCGAAAAGAGGTGTTTCTCTGTTTTATCGACTACGAAAAAGCGTTTGAACGATTAAAACACACAGAACTCATAGAAATCCTAACACAGCATGGTATAGACATAGACCATAACACTGTGGCCCTTATTAAAAACCTTTATTGGGATCAAATGGCCTCGATCAAAATAGTTAATCGTCTGCTAACAGAAATGTCAAAAAAGAGAGGAGTTCGTCAAAGCTGTGTAATTTCTCCACTAGTATTTAATATATATTCTGAAAAGATCTTTCAAAATGCCCTCGAAAATATTGAAAAAAGAATAAAAATCAACGGAGAATATGTAAACCACTTAAGATGCACAGACGACACCGTCATTACTGCTGACAGTGCTGAGGGTTTGCAACGACTTTTGAATGTCCTAACCTATCGGCTTCAATTATTGTAATATTTTCTTTTGTTTTCGCATCTTTTTGTCTCTGGTCTTGTCCCAGCAAGGACAGTCTTTGACTTTTCACATATCTTAGAATCTTCTTATACTTTCCCTTTTCTCAGTTTTCTCTATAGAACCATAAATTAACACTCTAATGTACTTACTAAAGCCGTACCTTTGCTGGGGAGGGGATCTCATTATTCGCATTAGCCGCCGCATTTGTTTGGTTCACTATGTCATCGATAATCATTATCAGCCTCTCTCGATCCACTGCTGGACATAGACCTCCCCTGTCTGTCTCCAAAGCGTTCTATATTGTGCTTTCTGTATCCAGTTTTTTGTTTTCTTTCGTAAGTCATCTTGCCATCGTGTTGGTGGTCTTCCTCTGCTACGTTTATCGGCTCTTGGTCCCAATTCAACTAGTTTGCGAATCCATCTTCCGTCCTTTATTCTGGCAACGAGTCCAGCCCATTTCCATTTTAAGTTAAAGCTTCTTTCAATGACGTCTATGACTTTGGTCTTAGCTCGTATATCTTCGTTTCTAATGCTGTCTCGTAGAGTGGCCCCTATCATTGATCGCTCCATTCTTCTTTGCGCTACTCTTAGTTTTTGTTGATATGTTTCTGCACCATAGGTCATCACCGGTAGCACGCATTGGTCGAAAACTTTTTTCTTCATATTAGCTAGAATGTCACTCCAAAAATCGTTCCTAAGAGCTCCGTATGCTACCCGTCCTTGTATTATTCTTCTGGATACTTCGTTTGTTTGATTGTCCTTAGCTATCTTAATTTCGTGACCCAGATATACATATATTTGTCTACCAGTTCTATGTTCTATTTGTTCATTTTGTATTTCAAGGTGTTTATTTTGTACTGTACTAAGTTCTTCCAACATTTTCTTTATTTGTCCCAAATCGTCTGCAATCAGTACTATATCGTCTGCGTAGCTTAGGTGGTGTAGCATCTCTCCGTCCACATTTATTCCTTTGTCACCCCATTCGAGGGTTTTGAACGCTTGTTCTAAAGCCGATATGAAAAGGTTAGGTGACAACGTATCACCTTGTCGGATTCCTCTTTGGCTTTTTATTTGGTTGCTGTTAGCGTGTAATTGTATCGAGCTTGTCGCATTTTTATATATGTTCAAGTTGATTATCCAGTTGGAGTTGACTATTCCTAGTTCGAGTCAACTCAAACGGCTGGTTTTAGTAAAAGTTGATTATAAATATAAAATGAAGATTTTTATTCAACATTTACTAGTAAAAGCTGACTCCAACTAGAAAAAGTATACTCTTCCCAATGCCACTTACGAGTTGATTCACACAAACAACCGATTCTAGAAATTAAATTAGTCCAGGCTGTATCGTCGCCACCGTTAGGTAAATTATTCCAATTCAATTTTTTTGCACAAACTTACTCAAAAAGAGGTTCTTATAACAAATCCACAGGGTGCCAGGCGGTTCGAAGTGAAAAAATTGTTTTTGTGAATTTGTTTAAAAAAATTGTTTAAACAGTTTTTCGACCACGGCCTGGCACTCTGTGGATTTGTTATAAGGATCCCTTTTTGAGAAAGTTTGTGCAAAAAATCGAATCGAAATAATTAACCTAACGGGAGCGACGATACAGTCTGGACTAAAATATGTTACTCGATATTTATGTTCGTGATAAGTAGTTGGAATGGTCAAAACAAAGAGACGTATCAAAAAAGCACGTAAGATTATAATCAACTCTTACTGCTCGTTTTCGCTTTGAACTAGAGTTGACTCGAACTAGAAATAGTCAACTCTAACTGAGAATCAACTTGAACTGTAAATATATTACATAATGTATAAGCCTCGAATATAGGCTAGCAAAGGGGCTCTCGTTTAGTGCTTCTGTAGCACTGCCAAGTTCTACTGAATCGAACGCTTTGTGGAAATCTACGAATGTTAAAACTAAGGGCTTGTTATATTCTATGGATTTTTCGATGAGTTGTTTTATTGTTTGGAGGTGATCGTTGGTTCCAAAGTTTGCTCTGAATCCAGCTTGTTCTCTACTTTGATATAGGTATAATTTCTCGTCTAATCTTGTGGTGATTACTCTCGTGAAAAGTTTATAAAGATGGTTTAACAGACTGATTGGTATTTCCACCAGCTGTAATGTTTTTCTCTTCGTGTGATTTCCTTTTCTTTCTTCCATTAATATTGGTCATTCATTTAATCTCAATATTCCTATCTCATCTACTTTTCACTGCCATTCTCCTCCATTGTTTCATCCATGTTCTCGTTTTCCCATTTGTTCTTTTCTTTTGCGTCATCATTTATCTCCTCCGGCTGTCCTCTCTCTTCGCCTACACCCTCCATATACTCTCCTATCCATATACTTACCTTCTTTTTTATTAAGTGTTTGTCCATTTTTTTCTTTCTACGAGTAGGTTAGGTTCTTCGATCCAGAGGGACAGCCTGCCTCCACACGGGGTGACTGAAGTATATTCGTAAGCGTAAGGTTTGTTTCATCTTTATTGAAAACAGACATAACAGATTTTGATTAATGTTTAGAAGAGGTATTGTCCAAGGTGGAGGTGTCTTAATATTAACGATGAATAAGATTGATGGTAGTCCAATTGATAACCTATTTAGGTCCTATCGAATTTGTTATGTTCGTGTAAAACTCCCTTAACCATGAATGTAGGTTGGTACTACTGTCATCTGAACGACAGCTGTCACATACTTAATACTGCGATAGAAAATGGAAACCATGTGCATAATTCTTTAAAATAAAGTATTTTACATCGAGTATTATTTCATTACAAATACTTACGTCCTTTAAGTACAAAGGACTTGACATTTGGCGACGAGGATAATGGATACAAATATTACAGACACTACATCAACTACAACGCTTCCAACTACAGCCGGTACAAACACGAGTTCCTCGACTACAACTGCGATAGTTGCACCTGCTACAGCTCCAGTAATGTCTACACAAGTTTCTACATTCCAGTTTTCCGTTGAACCTTTTAACCAGACAGCTACAAAATGGTCCAGGTGGGTAAAACGGCTGGAAGGAGCATACAAAGTTTTTAAAATTCCAGAGGAAATGAAATTGCCCTATTTACTACATTACATGGGGTCGGAAGCATACGATACACTGTGCGATAAACTAGCTCCAGAGGTCCCTGAAGACAAGTCATATGAGGATACAGTTAAGTTAATGGATAATTTTTACAACCCTGCACCACTTGAAATTGCTGAAATATTTAGGTTTCAATCAAAAAGACAAGCAGAAGGCGAAAGTATACAAGAATACCTACATTCTCTACAGAAACTTGCCATAAACTGCAACTTTTCCACATATTTAAAAAGTGCTATACGAAATCAGTTTGTTTTTGGTTTACAGTCAAAGAGGATTCAAGCCAGACTATTAGAAACAAAGGGATTGGACTTGGACCGAGCCGTAGAAATTGCAGCAAGCATGGAAACTTCAGAAAAGGATAGTAATCAATTTTCTCACAACAATAATTACAATCAGGCTAGTATAAATGTTTTAAATGCGAAAGCAAAAAGTTTTCATAAAAATACAAACACTAGTAAATTTAATGATAATAATACAGTAAATAATCATAGTAGCTCTCCTAATAATACTTTTACAATGTCAAATAACCGTAATAGGGCTTGTTATAGATGCGGAGACACCTCGCATTTAGCCGATAAATGTAATAAAAAGCATTTAATCTGTAACTTTTGTAAAAACGTCGGACACATTCAAAAAGTTTGTTTAAAGGCACAACAAAATTCACACAGGCAAGTAAATTCAGTAAACTCTGCTCAAGAGGTCTTAGAAGTAAATGCTGGAAATTGCAAAGATAAATTTTTTATAAATTTAAAAGTGAATGGTAATATTTTAAATTTTGAAATTGATTCTGGCGCTGCTGTTACAATCATAAATAAAAATATATTTGAAAAATATTTTCCTGCATTACAATTACAAAAATCGGATGTTAAATTAACTACATACTGCAAAAATAATTTGAATGTTTTAGGTTTAGTTTCAGTGGAGGTTGAGCACCAGGAATTAAAGCACACTCTAAAGTTGTATGTGGTGGATGGTGATGGCTACTCACTGGTTGGTCGAGAGTGGATACATGCTCTGGAAATCAATTTACATCAGGTAAATACAATTCTACATGAAAATTTTGAAATTGCAACTTTGTTAGATAAATATAAACATTTATTTGAAAAGTCAGTTGGTGAAATAAAAGGGTTAGAGGCTGAAATTGATCTAAAACCTGGTACTAAAGCAAAATTTTGTAAGGCCCGTCCTGTAGCTTTTGCATTACGCCCTAAAGTTGAGGCAGAATTAGAGTCCTTAGTAAATCAGGGAGTCTTAAAGAAAGTAGCATTTTCGGACTGGGCAACTCCTATTGTTCCTGTAGTTAAACAAAATGGGGACATACGCATTTGTGGTGATTTTAAAATCACATTAAACCCTTGCATTGAAGTGGATGAATACCCTTTACCTACACCAGATGACCTACTTTCCCAATTAGCAGGTGGGGACAAATATACAAAAATAGATATTACGAAAGCTTACTTACACTTGCCAATAAAAGATGAAATGAAACATTTACTTACATTAAACACCCATAAAGGTTTATTTCAACCAAATCGATTAATGTTTAGAATTGCTAGTGCTCCTGCCAAATGGCAACGTTTAATGGAGCAAATGCTACAAGGAATAGATGGTATTTCAATATTTCAGGATGATATAAGAATTACAGCTCCAAATAATACCTTACATTTACAAAGACTTGAACAAGTTTTAAAGAAATTATCTGAACATAATTTACATATAAATTTGGATAAAAGCGAATTTTTCAAAGACGAGATTGACTACTGTGGATATAAGATGAGTAAAATGGGTGTGTCTACTAGTGCAGATAAGGTAACTGCAATTGCAAATGCTCCAATACCTACAAACAGAACTCAAGTTCGGAGTTTCTGTGGCCTAATTAATTATTACAGACGTTTTTTAAAAGATACTTCTACAATTTTACAACCATTAAATAATTTACTTAAAAAGAATGTCAATTTTAAATGGTCGAATACTTGTCAAACCGCGTTTGACAAAGCAAAAAAACTCATTTGTTCTAGAAATGTTTTATGTCACTATGACCCAAATTTACCATTAGTCCTAGCAACTGATGCATCACCCTATGGGGTAGGTGCAGTACTTTCACATATCTTTCCAGATGGTACAGAGAGACCCTTACAGTTTGCTTCTCAAACTCTTACTACTACACAGCAAAGGTACTCACAAATAGACAAAGAAGCTTACAGCATAATTTTTGGAGTAAAAAATTTTACAATTATTTATGTGCTAGGAAATTTACTTTGCTCACTGATCATAAACCGTTAGTTCAAATTTTTGCACCTGATAAAAGCCTACCAGTTTTAAGTGCAACAAGAATGCAACATTATGCAATTTTCTTACAAGGTTTGAATTATGACATTCGTTACAAAAATACAGATTCTCATCTCAATGCTGACGCACTTTCACGTCTACCTATAAAATCAGAACAAAATTTCACACATGATGAGCCAGATATTTTTGAAATAAATCAAATTGAAACTTTGCCTACAAATATTAGAGATCTAGCTTTTCATACAAAAAATGATCATACCTTAAAAAAATTACTTGTTGGGTTAAAAACAGGAAAACCTGTTGATAAACGATTTAGCTTCAATATAAATCAAGCTGAATTTTCATTACAATCTGATGTTATTATGAGAGGACAAAGAGTAGTTATACCTACTAAATTGAGAAATAAAATTTTGACAGAATTACATACTGCACATTTTGGAATAGTTAGAATGAAATCTTTAGCTCGTAGTTATTGCTGGTGGCCTCACATAGACCAGGATATTGAGTCACTTTGTAAAAATTGTTTAGAGTGCAATAAGCACAAGAACAACCCAATTAAAGATAATTCTCATATATGGGAGCCACCAAAATTTTGTTTTGAACGAGTGCATGCTGATTACGCTGGACCTTTCAATGGAGGTTATTATTTTATATTGGTAGATTCCTTCAGTAAATGGCCTGAAATTCATTTTACAAAAAATACTACTACAAAAACTACTATTGAAATTTGCCGAAAAATTTTTACAACTTTTGGTATTCCTAAAGTTTTTGTTACAGACAATGGTAGACAATTTGACTCTCATGAGTTTAGAACTTTTATGAAAGATAATGGAATTACACAAAAATTTACTGCACCCTACCATCCTGCAACTAATGGACAGGGAGAGAGATATGTCCAAATACTGAAAAAATGTTTAAGGGCTATGCGAAGTGAGGGAAATGACAGGGAGTTTGAATTATGTAAGCTACTTATGCAATACCGCAGAAGCCCAGATACAGTTACAGGTAAAAGTCCCTCAGAACTTATGTTAGGAAGACAAATAAGGAATAGATTAGATTTACTTAAACCTTCATGTAGTGATAGAGTTACCTATACTGATATGAGTCTAAGAAACTTTGATATAGGAACTAGGGTTTCCGTGAGGGATTATTTTCATTCTAAATGGCAATTTGGCATTATTGTACTCAGATTAGGGTTATTGCATTATTTAATTCAGTTAGATGATGGTAGAACATGGAAACGTCATGTATACCAAATACGGCAAATTGGGGAATATACTCCATCTCAAAATAATCCAACATGTTACATTCCGGATACCATTACTCACAATTTGATTCCGAGGGAGGCATCAATTCCAGAGCACAGTGTCTCACCACCACCTACCGAAGTAATTACTGATGAATCCGAAATTTCAAACAATATGGAAAGTTCGAATAGTGTGCCTGGGGCTCAAACTGAAACTGAGGAACCCATTTTAAGGCGTTCCACTAGAGTAAGGAAACCTGTTACCAGACTGAATTTGTAAGTACTTTTACTTCTAGTTAACTTTTGTAATTCATGGTCAAGGGAGGAGGTGTTATGTTCGTGTAAAACTCCCTTAACCATGAATGTAGGTTGGTACTACTGTCATCTGAACGACAGCTGTCACATACTTAATACTGCGATAGAAAATGGAAACCATGTGCATAATTCTTTAAAATAAAGTATTTTACATCGAGTATTATTTCATTACAAATACTTACGTCCTTTAAGTACAAAGGACTTGACAGAATTCTTTCACAGAAGGAATATTTTTATTTTTATCTGCAAGGTGTTCTGTAAAACAAATAGTTTCAGTGTTATGTATAATAGGATTATTTAAATTTTAAAGAACCGTTGAAGCAAAAGATGGACTAAGATACATTCTTCTTAAATCGAGAGATAACTCTCCTGTTAGATAGTATACACTTTCTACAGGCGGTGTCCGGATAGCTCCTGTAGCAATTATCAATGCGGTATTTCTAATTACTCAACCGTCTTTGTTTCTCTTCTCTTGCGACACTACCTTCGTCTTGTACTTATTTGCGTCCAATTAGCGACCTTTAGATATTGGTCATTTATTTCATGGTCGTTTATTTTCTGCTATCGTTCTATTTTGCACCTTCCTGCTTTGGGAGAATATTCCTATGTGTTCCTACCATGGAACCATTTCTATTTGGTTTTTGATTCCAATCAAGCAGACTTTAAGTAAATCTTAGGTATTATTGTTTGTTAATAAACATAAACTGCTGATAACAAACCAAATTTTTATATTTTTGGAGGTGACACCGAATCTACCATATTTTTAACAATAATATACCGTGGTTTTTACAGTGATAAACGAAAGATGTTATTGCCCTCGACTTAATTCTAAATTAAATAACAAAGATTAACAGTTTGTTATGGGTTTTTTGCCTAGATAAGTCGACGTGTTATGGAATGCAAGTTTTAGATTCTTCATGTCAGTTCACGTATCGTCTGTCTGATTTGCAAATTATAGAAAGCACAGATTTAGACTGGAAGATATTAGACAGAAGTTCAGCCACGATTTTCTGAGTCATGTCCTTTGCAATACTGGAGGGTTAAATGAGGTACTTACAATCTGTGGAAAAATCCACGGGTTTTCTGTGACTTTTCCTGTCCTGTCATATCCACAGAATGACAGGATACTATTGATTTTATGAAGAAAATTTTTTGGGTAGGAGGGTTGCAAAAGGGGTTAGGGGGATAAAAACACGTAATGAAAATAATAAAATTTTCATGATTATCTGAATGCTGCCAACTAAATAAATTAGACATATTTATTTCGAAACTATTAAAAAAATGTTGGCATGACGTCTCCTAATCTTTAACTGTACTTGTCCCTTGGAAAATTTTGTGGAAAATTTTCACCCTGATTCTGCTGATTCTGTGATTTTCTGAGTCCTGCCTTTAAAAAGTTATAATACTCAAATGCAATCAATACTTTTCCGTACTCGGCAGTACGGTTAAAAGGTTCTAGCCAGATGGCAGGAGTCCTATATTTGTAAAAAAATTCGTGAAAAATTTCACGATTTTCTGAGTCATGCCATTTTGCATATGTCTCAAAACGTTAATATAAGTTTAATTACAAAGAGGCAGGATGATTCTATAGTTATTTTTTATATAAAAATAAATTTATTAGTCTCTAAAATTATTGCCGTGTACTATGCAAACATATTCATATCACCACGATTTTTTGAGTCAGGCCATTTCGAGTATGCTTAAAAAACGATACTCTAAAATCATTTTTCTGCAGCCGTCCCGAAAATAAAGCCTTCGGTATGATTTATTAAATCGAAAGTACCATTTTACACAATTCGTACCGAAAGTAGCTACTTTCGGGACTAATTTTTTCAATTTCGGGACGCTTTTTTTACTTTAGGGACGATTTTGGGTAGCTAGGTAACGGCTTTGACAATAACATCAACTTTGTATTTTATATGACAACGCTTGTCATTTAAGATTTGTTTGTGCTTTCGCCACGCTCAGTTTTTCGTTTTTCAATTCCAAGAAATGGAAATCAGCAGTGAAAGTGAAGTCGAAATGATTCCAGATGAGATTAGGGAAGCTGCTAAAGCCGCTATTTATGAACTATTGCCGGTAAAGTCAAGAAAGAGGTATGAATTGGTCTACGATTTATTTAAAAAATGGAGCAATGATAAAAGTGTACATACTATAAATGAAGAAGTCATTCTTGCATATCTAATGGAAAAATCTAATATCTTGAAGCCATCAAACCTTTGGAGCAATTACTCGTTGCTTAAGTACACACTTAACATTAAAAATAATATAGATATAAGCCGCTATCCAAAAGTTATTGTTTTCCTTAAAAGAAAATCCATTTCCTAGCTAGAAAAACAAACCAAAAAATCGAAAGTATTGAATAAACAAGAAATAGATAAATTTTTATCAAAAGCTGAAGATAAGATCTACTTAATGACAAAGGTTATACAGGGTGTAACGAAAATACAGGTCATAAATTTAATCACATATTCTGGGAGCAAAAATAATTTGATTGAACCTAACTTACCTTAGTACAAATGTGAATATAAAAAAAGTTACAACCCTTTGAAGTTACAAAATGAAAATCGATTTTTTCCAATATATCGAAAACTATTAAAGATTTTTTATTGAAAATAGACATATGGCATTTTTACGACAGTAGAATCTTAAGAAAAAATTATAGTGGAATTTGGACACCCTATAAAAATTTTATGGGGGTTTAGTTCCTTTAAACCCCCCCAAACTTTTGTGTACGTTCCAAATAAATTGTTATTGTAGTACCATTACTTAAACACAATATTTTTAAAACTTTTTTGGCTCTTAGTACTTTTTCGAAAATTCAGTTTTTATCGAGATATTTTAAATGTTTGTCAAATCCACCACATATTTGTATATGGTTAAGTACGATTATGGAGACTGTAAAAAATATGAAAATTTATGTACGATTTACATTTTTAGGTATATTTTGAACCGTATTAAAAAAGAAGCCATATCTCGATAAAAGTTGCCTTCTTGAAAAAATACAAAGAGGCAAAAAAGTTTTAAAAACATTTTGTTTAACTAATGGTATCACAATAATAGTCTAATTGGAGCGTACACAAACATTTGGGGGGTTTAAAGGAACAAAACCCACATAAAATTTTTATGTAAACATATTAAAAAAGAAGCCGCAACTCGATAAAAACTGCCTTATCGAAAAAATACTAAGAGCCAAAAAAGTTTTATAAATATTGAATTTAACTAATGGCACCACAATAATAATTTAATTTGAACGTACAGAAAAGTTTGGGGGGGTTTAAGGGAACAAAACCCCCATAAAATTTTTATGGGGAGCACAAATTTCACTATAATTTTTCTTTAAGATGCTCCTGCCGTAAGAATGCCACATATCTATTTTCAATAAAAAATCTCTAATAGTTTTCGATATATTCGAAAAAATCGATTTTCATTTTGTAACTTCAAAGGGCTATAACTTTTTTTATGTGCATATTTGTACCAAGGTAAGTTAGGTTCATTCGAACTATTTTTAGTCCCAGAATATGTGATTTAATTTATGACCTGTATTTTTGTTACACCCTGTATAATTAATAGGCTATTGATAATATTCAAAATAAGAGAGCTAAAAGGAACTACAACGTTAACGGGATTTTATTGTCTCAATGGATCTCTAAATTTGAAAAAACCGCTGAGTGCTACCATTTAAATGGGTGCGTTTTTGAGAAAGGGGTGAATTAGTCCCTAGGCACAGGGTGCATTAGGGTAAGTTCTATGCACTTTTGGTACAAATATGTCTACAGAAAAATTGTTCCAGATTAAATTTACTATCAAAATATCACCTCTTAAAGTCAAAAATATTTTATTTTACAAAAATATATTCAAAAGAAAAGCAAGCAAAAAACACGAAAGACAGCAATTTTGTTTTTGGCCCCATAACTTCATTCCACAGGGACACAGTTATAAGCAGTGCTTTAGTGAAAAATAACTTCTATCCTTCCCCTTTAAAATAGTGTTTGGTAAAAGTCTCTAGGATTTACAGTTTCTGAAATAGAATTTTTCAAAGTTCGCCGCTCACATCATTTTTGGGACATTTTCCCCATTATTTCGGAACCATTGTTCTGTAACTTTTTTCTACGCATTTCTAGGTATATGCAATGGTACATTTAGTAACAAGAGAAGTCAATTACCTTTAAAATGGTCTATTTTATAAGGTTACACGACACTTTATAAGCAAGTTATGCTTTTTCAAGGTTTTATACTTTTGATAATTTTTGATATTTTTAATGATTATTTTTTAAATTTCTCATTGTGAATTTTTTCCTTGTAAATTTAGGTATGTACATTTAATTGTAAAATAAAAAAAGTTTGTTTTCTTTACTTTAAAATGGTGTATTGCCAAAAATTCTAGGACTATTTTTAAACAAGATCTTCGTAGGATATCCAAGGGTATCCAGAATTTAAGAAAAATTTTAAATTTTTTTATTTTTTTTTTATTGGAAGAATATAATTGCATATTATAACATACTTTTTAATTCCAAATAACTTTTCTTAATAACACTTTTCGCTATTGTGAAATATAAAGGTACTTTACTCTTGAGCGAAATTCATATTTTTTAATATACCTCGTACACTATTGATACAATTTTATATCTGATGATTGCATCTTAGGTTTTAGACTATGCAGAGCATTTTATAAAGAATATTTTTTTTCATAAAGTTAATAATAAAAAAGTTTTCCATAGTATGGTTTCAACTTAGTAGGACCTATTGCATGTGTATATGTCACATTTTGAAAAAGCATATTTTGTTTAAAAATAACCCTAGAATTTTTTACGATACACCATTTTAAAATAAAGAAAATAAGCTTTCTTTTTTATTATACAATGTATATAACTAAATATACCATAAAAACGTTATAATAAGAAATTTAAAAACAATCGTAAAATATATCAAAAATCATTAAAAGTATAAAACTTTGAACAACTATACCTTGCTTAAAAATAGCCATAGAGCCTTCTATAGGAGACCATTTTAAGGGTAATTAACTTTTCTTCCTACCTAAAGCTACGTAGAAAAAAGTTACAGAACAATGTTTGAGAAGTAACAAGCAAAATGGGCCAAAATCGCTGTGAGTGGCGAACTTTGAAAAATCATATATTGGAAAATATAAATCATAGAGACTTTTACCAAACGCCATTTTTAAGAGAAAGGGTGAAAATTTTTTTTCCCTGAAGCAATGCCTATACCCACATCACCGTGGAAAAAAGTTATGGGGCAAAAAACAAAATTGCTATCATTTGTGTTTTTTTCTTGCTTTTCTTTTGAATATATTTTTGTAAAAAAAATATTTTTGACTTTAAAAGATGATGCCTCGATAGTACATTTAACCTGGAACAATTTTCCTGCAGACATGATTGTACCAAAAGTGCACAGAACTCACCCTAATTCGCCTTGTACCTAGGGACTAATTCACCCCTTTCTCAAAAACGCAGCCCTTTAAATGGTAGCACCCCGCGGGTTTTTATTATTTAGAGGTTCATTGACCATATGAAACAATAAAACTCCAATAACGTTGTAGTTCCTTTCTAAAATACATAATCAATAGCCTATAAATCTAATTTCCCTTTTTTTTTTGTCATTTTTTTTTGTAAATTTTAGGTTGCATTAATAATTGGTTTGGCAGGCGCTTGTCGTCGTGAGGAGCTTTGCAAAATGAGTTTAGATGATATAGAAGATAAGATAACCATGTTAGTGATTAAAATTCCTAATTCTAAAACGAACATGGAAAGAACCTTTGTGGTTATTGGAGAAAATAACATTTCTTTATACAGAAAATATTTGTCATTACGTCAAGCAAACACACCGCATCGTAGATTATTTGTATTTTTACAAAAATGGAAGGTGTACTAGACAACATATTGGTATTCACACTTTTGGAAAAAGCGCCTGCACTATTGCTGAATTTCTTAAATTACCGCATCCCAAAGAATATACCGGGCACTGGCTACGAAGGAGCCCAGCCACTTAAATCGCTGATAGTGGTGGTACTATATAACCAACTTCCAACTTGAAAAGACATGGAGGATGGAAATCAACTAATGTAGCAGAGGGATATGTAGAAAATTCTTTAAGAAATAAATTTCACATAGCTTCACAGATTGAAAATGGCCGCAACCAAATTAATATCTCAAAAAATAGTAAAAGTACTGACACTGACACGTCTAACACTAATTTCAATACCTACTGCAACTTCTGTTAATATTCCTAACAATATCAATGTAAATAATTGTTATAATTGTGTTATTAATATTCATAAGTAGATTTTTCTAATGTTGAATTCACGAGAGTAACTTTAAAGTGTTTAATAAAAGTTCATAAGTAAAGTTTATCCATATATTCTTTTTAACATACAAAACGGCTGCAGAAAAAATATTGTACGTAACACGATCCAAAAGTGATTTTACTCACCTACGGCTCGCTCTAGAAACTTCCTACTCGTCTCGTAAAATATCACTTTCGGAACTTGTTACGTAAATTACTATTACAACGTGGTAGGATAACTGCAAAGCTATTTAATACATAAAAAATTAATTTTTATAGGTAGGTACCATTAAAACTATCGTTCGGTAAATATTAGATACTTATTATTTTTCTGAGTAATGCTTTACCTCCATGTCAAAAGGAATTAAAGCAGCATATAGGAACATCATATTATGAAATATATGGAGCAATGCATACGAGTGAACACTTAGAAGTTACACGTTACGGATGGCTACTTCAAAATGTTTCGTATTATTTCCATTGGTTTGAAGGGGAAGAACTGCTGAATGTGTTGTAGATATTATAGTATCTAATGAAAACGAAGGTAAATAATTCCTTTATAACGCTTACAAGAATAAAAAAACCGCTAAACGCCGTAAAAATGAGTGGCGCTTACAATATTCCAGCTACAAAAGATCTGATATGAACACTACGTGGCGCGAAAATATATTTTCATTTTTGATGGAAAATAAGATTCTAGTTTTGTTTTAAAATATTTTTCCATAATATTTGCTCAATTTGAAGTAAAACGCGCCACAAAAGAGTAACTTTGATACAGTTTGAATTTTGAAACTCTTTTGTGGCGCGTTTACTTCAAATTTAGCAAATGTTATGGAAAAATCTTTTAAAATAAAACTAGAATTTTGTTTTGCATCAAAATGAAAATACATTTTCGCGCCACGTAATATTGATATCACATCTTTTGTAGCTGGAATATTGTATGCGCCACTCATTTTTACGGCGTTTAGCGGTTTTTTATTCTTGTATCAGGAGTTTTTCAAAGTTATTTATAAATTAAATGTTTGAAGTTGAATGCAATGCTTCTCGATTACACGTTAAGCTTTATAAATGGTCGCCTTTGTCGCATTATCTTCCAAATGATATGATCTAGTGTCCATCGAATGTACACTAGATTTTTTTCTATTCGAAATAGATTGAAAAAAAATACTGGGATGGCCGGTAAATGAACTCGGATTGCCCGTTGCTAGATCAAATTTAGCGTCGTAACCACTACAACTACATAAACCATTTCGGGAATAATCGTTAATTGGATTATACTTTTGTAGCTTAATAACTTCTTAACGGCTTAACCGATTTTGATCACTAAACATGAGTTTGAAACGTATTGACAAGTAGTGTCCGATGCATCTAAGGTCAAGTATGATAACTGAAGCTATTACAGGAATTATTGAGTTTGAAAAACCGTTTTTCCCATAGGAAATAGATTTGATCATACTTATGAAGCGTATAACTAAATAAATCGAATTTTCCCGGATATAAGGTATACACCGTTAGATTCACCTAGAGTCCTTCTACAAACGCTCAGTTATTGGCGCAATTCGTAGGTTGAAATTTTGAGTTATTGTCAAAAAATAAAAATTTTCAAAGTTTAGTTTTTCAGTTTTTCGGCTATACTGAGCCGTGTGTATGTCTGATCCTGATGGCTTAGACACCATTTGAAAGCTTAACTCAACACTATTGATTTGGTGTATTTGCAGTTCTCCTGTCTCTTCGTGAACCGAAGATATATACCCCCAAAAAATATGCCGTTTTGTACCTACCAAGTCCTATAGCTAGGCCCGCCGAGAAGGCGGTACAGCCGGTACATTTTACCGGGACGCAGCGATATAAGGGGCCCGGCGTCGACCAGACCAAAGACTTAATTTTTCCAGAAATTCGATGTCTTCCATTGTTGAAGAATCTAAATTAGTTGCCAGCAATTATGGAATAAATCCAGAATTTACATCAAATAAAGAAAAACGACACAGCCACAGCCACAGACAAGTAAGGGTGGAGGCAAAAAATAAAGGAGGCTAAGGCTCAATTTGGGCTGTAGTGCCGTAGAAGAAGAAGAAAGAAAAACGACACAAGAAACCTGCGAGATTTTTTTATTTACGTGGGCCTAGTAGTGACGCGACTGATAATTTTGAGCCCGACGCAATATTTGGCTCTGAAATATTTGATATCGTTATTGATTGTATAATAAGAAATTTTACATAGAAGATTTTAATGCACTAAATGAAATGTATTCACTATTTAAAATTTTATTGACATTCCGAGATGAAGATGACGACAATATTAAGAAAAAAATTGATATATTGCGTGAGTTTTATAAAGAAGGCAACAGTGAAGAATTGATAGATGAAATTTTTCATTTGTCTGCGATATACAAGAATAATTAATATTGTTCTGTCCTAGCAAATTGTGCATTGAGAATGATTTGGTAAAATCACGCCATTTTTTGAAAATTATATAGATACATCTTTGCCAGTTAGGAAACTCGAAAAGCAACCGTATTATAAAATAAATATTTTCACTAAAATAAATATATTCAAAATTTAATAAAAAATTTATATTTGTAATGTTTTTTTATTATTTATTATTGATAATTTTATTTATATAAAAATTGAAACAATTTTTTCGCTCTTGACTTTTTGGCGGGGGCCCGCTCTTCACTTCTTACCGCGGCCCGCTAATTCCTCTCGGCGGCCCTGCCTATAGCTGGCCTATGGGTGGTCAAAAGTCACAAACTACACCGGTTCTGAATCGGCTCTGACCCCCTCTTCAAGCACAGAAAAAAAATTCAGACTGGTTTAACTTGTCCACATACCTACATATATACATATCCACAAATATTTTTATACATATATTAGACATGCATTGGAAAGGTAATGATCAATACTATTAGAAGCCGCAAAGGTCGGACTTAAATGTTCGAAATTTTTGGGAGTTTTGGGGACGAGAACGAAAAACAGACCCTAAATAGGAAGGGCCGTAAAATCCACACCCTTGGACCAAAATGAATGGTTGATATATGGATGGGTGAGTCTTTTCCTGAACTTTAAGATGGGAGTTGGCCCGATTCTCAATTCAGTCAGATTTAGAAAATCGAAAATTTCGTGCATATATAGTTGTAGGGGGGTTGTGCGTTACTGGCGAGAACTGCCTTTCTCTGGTAATGACAATACATTTTTAATGTTTTATTAACACACGCACTTATGAATATGAACGGAAAGAAATAACAGGAGTAGCGTTCATAGACCGAACGAACTACCCCCTATGAGAAAGTTAATCATCAACGGCTGCTCGCAAAACTCTTCTTCTTCTTCTGGTTCCTATCCGTTTCGGATGTTGGATATCATATATATGTAGAAACTCTACGAAACTACAAATGATTTTCTACTAACGAGGTTAGTGAAATGTCTCCTCCAGAATAAAGGCTTCTACGTAACGTTCCAGCTCAATGGGCTCCCACAGGGAAGTGTCCTCGTGCCGAGTCTATACAACATGTACACCAACGACCAACCCATATACCAACAAAAAAAGCAATTTATTTACGCTAATGACAGCTTTGGGCTGCGGCAGCTCAAGGAAGAACCTTCAATGAAGGGGAAGTAAAACTCACAGATGCCCTGGGAGACTTTATAATGATGTATGACCGCCAGACTCGGCCCAGTGGACTAAGATCTCAGAGAAGCTTTCTGAAAACATCGAGATCCATCACCAAAGCGCCATAGACGAGCCGAACCTTCTGTTATCGCTCTATTCAGCACCTTCTTTTTAATCTGCTTTGGGAGAATATTCTTAAGTGTGCCTATTCTACCATGAAACCGTTTGTATTTGATTTTTGACTCCAATCAAGCTTTATCAAAACTTAGACATTATTGTTTGTTAAAAAACTTAAATTGCTGATAACAAACCAAATTTTTATGTTTTTGGAGGTGAGAATAAATCTACCATAATATATATTTTTAACAATAATAACTGTGGTTTTTACACTGATAAACGAAAGATGTTAATGCCCTCGACGTAATTCTAAATAAAATTACAAAGTGGGTAATGAAATTACAGACGTTCTCACAATCATTTATTTACATAGGACGACCGGTTTCGCTATCTTCAGTTCGCACAGCATCATCAGGTCTCCGGTAGAAGTAGATTACATACCGAGAGAAAAAAATTCTTGACATAAAGAAACTTTATTTATATTTAAGAAAGATCGACTTGGGATGTTACCTAAGAAGTATATCTTTGTATGTAATATATAATTTTCTAAAATATTTCAAATAAATTTTACTATAGCCAAAGAAATATATCTTAAACATGATTGAACTATCACTTTCTGGCAAACTTCAAACCCATTTATCAGAAAGAAATTACACTTGATGTTAATTGATTTTATTAGTCATAAGCATATATTTTCTTGACATTACAAAACTATTCTTTCTGAGCAATAATATTTCTTAGTAAGGAATACTATTATCTTACTATTAATAACAATTAATGTATTTAATGTTAAGAAATATATTTCGCAGATATAAGCGTATATTTAGAATTAAGTTAATATTTCTTGAAAATAAAGTGATATTACATACGGCGAAATAAATCATTGTGTTAAGGTAAAATCATTATTTATTAATAAAAACAAGATATAAAACGTTATTATTGGACACAAATATTTTCTCCACTCTTAAACCAGTGGCTTTTATACAAGAATAAAAGGATGGAGAGGCAAATCCAACTTCCTCAATTTTTCCTTCTTTTGTTAATAGCACTTTGTATATCAGCAATTCACTAAATCAAAATCGTTATGTAGAAAGAGTAAACGTATTTTAATAAAAATTTTTTGAAATAGTACATTGTTTACCGGGTAGGAAAAGCTTAACATTCCTGGACGACTGTGAAGATTGCTAAGTCGAGGCGCAAGCCGAGACTTAGCAACACAGAGTCCAGGAATGTGGCTTTTCCTACGAGGTAAACATACTATTTTTCCGCAAATCGTTTAAAATTCGACAGATATTGATTGATTTAAAAAAAACGCGATAATTTTATTCCCAAATAAATGGTGCTTTGAAATTCCTAATAAAATTACTTGGGTTACTATGGAAACGTATTGAGGTTGAATTGTCAAACTTGACGCTTATAAATTTAATTGCTGGTGTTCTCGAAAGTAAAATGATAAGTGATGATGAAATTTCCATTCCTGGGACTCCTCTATGGACTCCGTTCCATAATTGTACTAACTGTCAAATTACTGTAAATATAACAAATTGATCTTAAAAATGTATTCAGCAATGACTTGATGTTTTCAAAATATAAATTAATTCCTTATAAGCAATGTGTTTTCTATAATTTATGTAGAACACTAACAACTGTACGGAAATATCATTTCCTTACAGTAAGGAAATGACATTTCCTTACAGTAAGGAAGTCCTGACTTTTTCTTCAAGAAATTTTGACAGGAATGTCAAAATTTCCTGGCGATTTGCGGAAAAAGATATTTATTTTGACAAATTTGGAAA
Organism: Diabrotica virgifera virgifera; assembly: GCF_917563875.1. Lineage (NCBI taxonomy): Eukaryota > Metazoa > Arthropoda > Insecta > Coleoptera > Chrysomelidae > Diabrotica > Diabrotica virgifera. The sequence continues at coordinate 197,491,170 of NC_065445.1, read as the reverse complement.
ATACAAAAAAAAACAAGTACACGGCCCCACATAAAAAATATTAATACTAATAATAATCAATCATATTTACTTCAACCATATGGCATTATTCAACCTACATATGTTTGTTTATTTTTTTTCTTTTTGTTAATGAAATATTAATTAGGTATTTATCTGTATAATATTAAGTCACACAATAAACATTATTTAGCTAAAACAAGAGGGAAAATACAACCAATGTAAAACATTGAAGCAGACATAATATGTAATTTTCTTTATTTTTATAATCTAAAAGAGACAGCATACCTAATCATTAAGAAATTTTATTACGGTAAAGAATTATTAGTTTACATCTTAAGTCATTTAATACATATTAACTAATTCACAGTTTTCGGCAATAAAATTTCTTAACCATTAAAATATTTCTTTTAGGCTAACTGATTTCTTTATCACAAATAAATGAACAGAAAACATCCTCAGCGTTGCACCCGTCATGTTTGATATAGGGTTGTATTGTATATTTTTATACAATACGATACATTCAAGAAACATATTATAGTTGATACATAAGTATGCACATTTTTAAAATGGTACCTACATGTATAAAGTTCGACCATTTCTGGAAGGCCCCGCAGTTGGTTAATAGCTCCTTTCTTAATATTGTTCTCTATATATTATACCATTCTGTCCCAGCTTTAAAGTGTGGCTTATTTCCCGGTTAGAATAATAAGCCAGGTTTCAGAGTTGTCCATCATTATACCTAAAAAGCATATAAAAATAGGTACTATTATGTTTCTTTTATAACCATTCGGATACGCAACAATATTATTATTACATCTTAAATTACTCAATTTACTTTTATTTAATACCTATATAATATGTACGTACCTTCAAAATATCCGTTAATTTTTAAAGAACACCAACAATTCCAAAATCCATATATATGAACATGAACTAATATTACGCCATCTTGACAAACACTGACGATTAGGTAAATCATAAATAGTTAATCTGCGCAATAATTCTTTTGTGGAAGAAAATCTCTTTGCAGGTAACATTTCGGCTTAATGATAAAGTTTTTATTTTATAACCACAGTTACTACAGAGGGTATTTCTGAAGAATTATTTCTTGTGGTTTAAAATATTTATTTGATTGCAAGAAAATTTCTTGTTCACAAATATAAATATGGATTAACTTAACACTATATTTCTTATACTGCAAAATATTTGTAGTTTTCAATTAGAGAAACAAAAACTTTAGGATAAGAAAATTAAATGTAACCATTAATGCATTTTTCTAAGTATTGAAGAAATTATCTGTAAGAAATTTTTGAGTTGTGTTTAAAAAAACTCGTTTCTTTATATGTGAACCGGTATATTTAAGTTAATATGATAAATATGTTAACTTTTAAGAAAGATTTTAGGGGAAAAGAAATTGTTAATTGTTAATGTTTAAAAAGTGTTTTAGGGGAAAAGAAATTGTTCTCTCGATGACGCCGGTGTATATGTTACAGTTCAAGTTGATTCTCAGTTAGAGTCGACTCCAACTAGTTGGAGTCAACTCCAACTGAAACGAGCAGTAAAAGTTGATTTTAAAAATTTAAATCAACTTGTACTAGTTGGAGTTGACTCTTCCTGGATCGATTCAGTAAATGTTGATTATACGAGAATCTCAAGTGCATTTTTGATGAGTGTGCGTTTCTTTGTCTTGACCGTTTTAACTACTTATTAGTAGAGTCTGTAACGTCGTCCCCGTTAGGTTAATTATTATGATTCGATTTTTTGCACAAACTTACTCAAAGAAATACATCCTTATAACAAATAAACAGGGTGTCACGTGGTACCGTGGTCGAAAAATTTTTTAACCAATTTTTGTTAAATTCACAAAAATAATTTTTATCTACTTTATCTCATATTATGTAAGTAAAGGTTTTATTGTGTGAAAATTGTAAATATAGATAGAAGTACATGAAGGGCTTAAAGTGTGTCTGAAGTAACAATGTGTTTTAAATGGCTTTTAATTTTTCGCACTGTTTTTTAGCACACTTTCATATAATTAAACATCCTTAACTTTCGCCTTCCGGAGGAAATCAGACTCTCCCTTGCAACGGCAACTGAAATGCTCACAAAACAGCGACCACGGAAGCAAAGATGGATGACAGAGGAAATATTGGATTTAATGGATAAAAGAAGAAAATTTAAACAGCACAAAGCAATGTACAAAGCATTAAATAGAACCATTAAACAAAAAATAAAAATTGCAAAAGAAAAATGGATAACAGAACAAAAGAAATCGAAAACTTATATAAAAAAACATGATGACTTCCATCTGTATAAGAAACTCAGAAATTCACAAGCACGACATATTCAAAAGGACTAAATAATCTAATCAACGCAGGAGGCAAAGTGATTTCAAGCCCTGAAGAACAAATAAACATGTGGGAAGACTAACGACGAAGGTCGTCCAATACTGAAGTCCGAACTGGAATATGCTCTACGTCAACTAAAAAACAACAAATCTGTAGAAAAAGATGAAAAACCAGCTGAGCTGTTGAAATTAATCAACGAGAAAACTTAGACCTTCTTCTTGGACTATTTAATAATGTTTACAATACAGGGACTATCCCTAAAATATGGCTTGAATCAGTCTTCATACCACTACCTAAAAAGAAGAATGCCAAATTATGCCAGGACTTCCGCCTTATAAGTCTATTAAATAACATTCTAAAGCTTTTCTTGCGTATCGTACAGAACAGAATATACAGTAGAGTCTCGGTTATCCGCCCTTCATTTATCCGCCGTTCCGTTTTATCCGCCGCTCCATTTAAGTAATAATTTTTTTTTCAAATTTATATAACTTTGAAAATATTAAAGAATGAGTAAAAATTTTTTAAGATGAGATAAAATAAGCCGAGCATTCCGAGCAACAAGAAGAAAGAGCTGTCGATATTATGCTGCTACAAGATGGCGAGTATTGGCAGCAACAAAACGAGATACATCAGCAAGGCAGATGAAAATCGCTAGTTTTTTTCGTTCATCCTAAATCATTCTATCTACAATGTCCAATGTCAGTCAAAATTAAACTGATTCTCTTCTTCTTCTTCTTCTTGTACCACTCCTATCGGAGACTGGAAATCATTAAGGGCTCAACTTGTGTTCCATTTAACGCTCCCTATTATCCGCCATTTTTGCTTATTCGCCCTTCCGTCGGCCTGTTTATGGCGGATAACCGAGATTCTACTGTATTATAAAAAATGTGATGAGGTCACCGGTCAAGAACAATTTGGCTTCAGGAAAGGTATGGGGACACGAAAAGCAATATTCTGTCTTCAAACTCTGGCACAAAGATAAGCAAGCAGACCTTTTTATCTGTTTCATAGATTTTGAAAAAGCGTTCGATAGGGTGACGCACAAGACCTTGATAGAAAGATTGAACAACATCGGAGTCGACAAAAGAGATTCTAAAATTATAGAGGCTATTTATTGGAATCAGGCAGCAATCGTAAAGACCAATGGTAATACGTCAAGGCCAATTGAAATACAACGAGGTGTTAGACAGGGTTGTGTGCTATCACCCATACTTTTAACGTCTACTCTTAGGTAATATTTGCGAACTCTTTATCGCACTCTTCAGAAGGAATCAGGATAAACGGTCAGAGAGTAAATAACATCCGCTATGCAGATGACACAGTATTAATGACTGATTCGGACCATAGTCTGCAGATACTGGTGGATAGGGATACTGAGAGTTGTGAAAAAATGGGGATGAAGATCAATCTGCGAAAACCAAAGTTATAAAAATATCAAGGAACAAAAATTTACTCTTCCAATAAATATGTGAAACACCAACAGCTTGAATACGTAAGCCAGTACAAATATCTTGGTTGCTGGTTCAACAATCAACTTGATTATAAACAAGAAGTCAAGAGCGAAAATACAGGTAGTCCGACAGGGGTTTATCAAAATGAAAAGCTTATTTTGTAACAGTAGCATTAATATCAGCCTTAGATGTCGTTTTCTGCATTACTATGTGTGGTCAATACTTTTGTATGGAATGGAGGCCTGGACACAACACAATACTGATGAACAAGTTGGACGCCTTTGAACTCTGGCTTTATAGAAGTGACTTGAAAATAACTTGGACAACCCACACCACCAGCGAATATGTTCTGAGGAGAATAGATACAGGTAGGGAACTGCTAAAAATCATTAAAGTCAGAAAAGTTAGCTACCTGGGACACATAATGAGAAACGAAAAGTACCGCCTCACGCAACTGATCATCCAGGGTAAGATTGAAGGAAAACGGGGTCCCGGTAGGCGCCAGATTTCATGGCTTAGAAATATCAGAGACTGGACCGGCCTTGATTCAACATCTTTGTTTAGAGCCGCATTGGACAGAGACAGATTTGCCAGTGTAGTCGCTAATCTCCACCAAAGGAGAAAGCACCACAAGGAGAAGAACTTTCGCCTTGTCATGGTGATGACATGTGAGCAATAAATTACAAAAAATGTGTTTTTGTGGTTTGACAGAAGTTTGAATTTTTAAATGTCAAAATGGTGCAATGGTGCATCTCACTCGCACTCACATTGATAGCTACGTCAATACGCTCCTAGCGCTCATTGTTAATAATTAAAAATAACCGCTTAGTAATAAAATAATAACAAAAAGTTCTTCAGTATCTTGTAGGGGGGTCGCTAAAATTTTATTTGGTGACTTTAGGACTTTCTCGTGACTTTCGGTGACTTTCTCGTCACTTTCGGTGACGAATATAATTGTTAACTGAGTTATTAAGCCTTGAAAATGGTCATTTTCGTATTTTGAAATAAATATAACAATAAACAAGTATGAGGTCTTTTGACCTTGCTCCGAATGACCCAAATGATGTAAAGAAAATTGTCCTAAATGAATTTTTTTTGTGAGTTTGTTTAAAAAAGTTGTTTAAACAATTTTTCTACCACAGTACCATCTGACACCCTGTGGATTCGTTATAAGGACCTCTTTTTGAGTAAGTTTGTGCAAAAAAATCGAACTGGAATAATTTACTTATCGGAGGCGACGATACAGCCTAGAATATAAATATCACAATTTGAACATAATTATTTCCAGTAACATTTAATTTCTAGGATTATGACGTCATCTACGTTTTTTTAAATGAGAATAGGGGTCATGTGATAGCTCATTTGAAAGGTAATTCAATTTTCTATTCAGTAATATAAACATTAACATTATTATTTATACAGGGTGTCCAAAAAATATTTTTTTTGAATTAAATTTTTTGACAAAAAGAAGAATGTGTGTAATTTATTTAACGCATAATACATTTTACTTCTATCAGAAAACCGGAAATAATGTGTATTTGACAAATAAAAATATTGTTTTTTGCTTAAATTCAGTATTAAAGCAGCCACCCACCTTCCTCTTGACAGTTTGAACATTTAATTTAAGCGAAAAGCAATGATTATTTTTCAAATAAACATTTTATGAGAGCAGTAAAATGTATTTTGAATTAAATAAATTACATACTTGCATTCTTCTTTTCTTGTCAGTAAATTTAATCAAAAAAATAAAAAAATTTGGGCACCCTGTATAAAAAATTATGCTATTAGTTTTATTATTGAATAGAGAATTGAATTACCTTTCAAATGAGCTATCACAAGACCCCTATTCCCATTTAAAAAAATCATCGATGACGTCATCACGCCCAGATGGGTGACGTCACTACTATGGTATATATGCCAAAAAGTCGTAATTTAAAAATAAAAATTGACCTGTTTCGGGATTTCTTTATAAAATCGTCCATTCTCGAGAAAATGAATTTATTCCAACCTTTACGTGCTCACTGTATATTATGAAAGTCAGAAACTAAAAAAAATCAAAGATTAAAGCTACCTCTATAAGATCCTGAAGAAATTTTTGTCATTATTTCATTAATAAGATATTATTTCTAATTATCAACAATGAGCGCTAAGCGCGTATTGAGGCGGCCGTCAATGTGTGTGCGAGAGAGATTCACCATTGGACGGCCCAAATGGTGCATCTCTTTAACACTCACCATTGACGGCCGCCTAATACGCACTTAGCGCTCATTGTTAATAATTAAAGATAAAGCTTAGTAATAAAATAGTGACAAAAATTTCTGCTGAATCTTGTACAGGGGGCTATAAACTTTGATTTGGTCACTTTCTGACTTTCATAATAATGGATTTTAACCGAGTTATTAAGCCTTGAAAATGGCTATTTTGGCATTTTTCAAATTTTAAATCGCGTATAACTCGACAACAATCAATTTTAGAGAAAATTCACAAAATACCTTTTTTTGCTCAGAATAACTCAAATGATCTAAAAAAAATTGTTCGAAGTGAAAAAATTATTTTTGTGAATTTGTCTAAAAAAATTGTTTAAAACAATTTATCGATCAAGGTACTGCCTGGCACCCAGTAGATTTGTTATAAGGACCTCTTTTTGAGTAAGTCTGTGCAAAAAATTCGAATCTGAGTAATTTCACTAACGGGGACGACGATACAGCCTAGACTAATTTGAACATATTCAGTAACATTAATTTAATTTCTAGAATCGGCTGTTTGTGTGAATCAGAATCAACTTTTACTAAATGGCATTGGGAAGAGTATACTTTTCCTAGTTGGAGTCTACTTTTGCTAGTAAATGTTGAATATAAATCTTCATTTTATATTTATAATCAACTTTTACTGAAACCAGCCGTTAGAGTCGACTACAACTAGTTGGAGTCAACTCCAACTGGATAATCAACTTGAACTGTAACATATATAAGGAATGATGTCATATATACGTGCATCATATAATTTACTTCTACCGGAGACCTGATGACGCTGTGCAAACTGTAGACAGCGAAACCGGTCGTCCTATGTAAATAAATTATTGTGGCAACCTCTGTTATTTCATTACTTACTTAGTATGGACTCACTCACACATGCAACACATTCAATTTTGCCCAGATAAGTTGACTTGTTATGGAACGCAAGTTTTAGATTTTTCATGTCAGTTCAGTATCGTCTGTCTGATTTGCAATTTACAGAAAGCACAGATTTGGCATTTTCCTGAATTGATTTCAAACGTACCTAAAGATTTTTCGGGGTTCTAATGTTTTTTTTAATATCAAAGCTATATTATGTACTAACCAAAAGAGTATTTATCGATTTAATAGGAATTGTTAATTGTTATTATATTTTAGAAAGGTTAATATTATGTTTTGCAATAATACAGACTAATAGATAAGTATTTCTTAATTTTGATTAATTATTCACATCCATTCTCACTTATCTTACAGTTTATTCTGGAAAAAATTGATGCATACGCACGTACAAGTTTTACGAATAATAATCGGATAATAATAATAGTAAACAAATCGGACGTGTTTTGAAAATTTCAAAATATGATTTGCATATTTCCCAAAAAAAAATCGAAATAAACAATGACAGTTAAATCTTGCATACATTACATATTATAATATGTTTTTGTTTTCGGATTTTTTCTACATTTTTGACCGTTTTTTATCTCCAATTTTCTCGTCTATGTCAAAAAATCATAATTTAAAAATAAAAATCGACCTGTTTCAGGATATTTCCTTAGAGTTCCCCGCTTACGAAATAACGAATTTATTCCTTTCATTTGCACCATACTGTATACACTGTCATTTGGAGTCGGATAGAGAATATATTATACAGTAAGCGCTACGCTACTAGACACATGGGTAGGTACCTAATTGCTTTGCTCATGGGCTAATCCAATCCGTTCTCAGATGTGACTTTCATCTCTGTCATGTTACTGTCAAGAAACTATTCAAAATAATTGTTTTTCCATACAAAAAGTAGGTATGATACATTCATTATAGTATTTTGGCTCTGCTTTAAAATAACTTTATTCAAACACCACGAATATTACAATATATATTTTAAAACTTTTACAACTTTAACAAAATGACAACTATAAACGTCAAATACAACTGTTCTATTAATTGTCAACTTTTTATGTTAATATTCGGTTTCTATACATTTTCTGACGTTCTAAACGTCACTAGACATAAAAACAAACGTTGCACAAGGAAAGAATCCAGGAATGTAATAGCTCAATTATCCCGTGTATCTAGTAGTGGGGCGGTTATTGTATATGGCACGGAAATCGTGGATGACCGATGAAATACTTGAACTTAAGGATCAGAGAAAAACAAAGAAAATCTCAAAAAATATAAGAGAATATATCGTCAGAAGAAAGATAAGAGAAGCTAAAGAGAGACAAAAAACAGAACAATGTCAAGCAATAGAGGAGTATCAGAGTCGATATGATAACTGCAATGTCCATCGAAAGGTCAAGGAACTAGCTAGCTGGACAGTTCCGAAAACGCAAAAGCGGAAAAATAACAGATGATGAAGGTAATCTTGAAACCAAAGAAGATAAAAATAAAGTATGGGAAGAATACTTGCAGAAACTTTTCCACGACCTTAGCACAGGACAAGAACCCTCCATTGAAGAAAATTTAGGTCCCGAAATCCTACCAGAAGAGGTAACAGCAGCCATCAGACAAATAAAGGATGGAAAGGCACTGGGACTTAATGAAATTCCTGCAGAACTGCTGAAGCTATTAGATGCAGAACAGATTAAAATAATAGCTGAAATATTTAATGACATATACAAGGCAGGAAAAATACCAGCAGAGTGGGTCAAATCTGAGTTCGCACCATTGCCCAAAAAAAAACAAGAGCAAGAGTTTCTGATGTCTGTAGGACCATAAGCCTAATGGGCCATCTGCTGAAGCTGTTTTTAAAAGTCATCCACAAAAGAATTTGTCGGAAATGCGAGGAACAAATTGCGCCCAATCAGTGAGGATTTGTGACCGCCGTTGTTACGAGGGAGGCTTTATTTTTAGCGTGCAGATGTTGTTTCAGAAATGTAGAGATGTCAACTGTGATGTTTTTGCATGCCTGATTGACTACCACTATTAAATGGAAGTGGGCAGGACATGTCTCTAGAATGAAAGATGATAGGTGGACCAAAAAAATCTTGGAGTGGAAACCGAGAGAGAATAGACGAACTCCGGGAAGACCACCCACAAGATGGACTGACGACATAAAGAGGATTTGTACCAATTGGATTGCAGGAGCGCAAGATAGATATGAATGAAAGTTTTCCGACGAGGTCTATGTTCAGCAGTGGACGACTATAGGCTGATGATGATTGAGTGCAAGAAAGCATTCGATAGAGTCAGGCATGAACAAATGATGGAAGTGCTGAAGAGGACAGGGATTGACGGAAGAGATTTAAATCTAAATAATAATAGCTAATCTGTATTGGAATCAATCAGCGGTGCTTCGAATAGATGGAGAATATACAGGTCAGGTCAAAATCTTAAGGGCAGTGAGACTATTTACTTACTTACTTATTCCCCTTCACTCCATGAGGAGCATAGGGCGTCAACTGTCTGCCTCCATTCTGTCCTATCCTCTGCACTGATCTTTATATTTTGCCCAGGTTTTCCCAATAGCAATAATTTTTTTCTCGACACTTCTTTTTTCCACGTTTCTACGGGTCTACCTGGTCTTCTCTTTCCATGTGGTGTGTATTCTAGGGCCTAGGGCTCGCCTCGCTAAGTCTGTGTCAGGTCTCCTTAGTGTGCCCCATCCAACTCCATTTCCTTTTGCATATTGCCTTGGATATAGGTTCCTGATTAGTTCTTGTATAACTCTTGGTTTAACGTTCGGTTTGGCCAGTAAATGTTAAGAATCTTCCTTCGGCATTTATTTAGGAACACCTGCATCTGTCCGATACATTTTCTTGACACTTTTCAAGTTTCTGCTCCCTATAGTAGCACAGTCTTCACGTCGCTGTTGAATAATCGTACCTTATCATACCATATCAAATGCTGTCTCGAAATCTATAAAGTTCACATATAGCTTATTCTGCTACTCTAATGATTGCTCTATAATTATTCTCATCGTACAAATGTGATCAATGCAGGATCTTCGTGCCCAGAATCTAGCTTGGTTTTCTCTTATAACTTTATCAAATTCCTTCTTCATTCTTTCAAGCATGGGTCATTATTTTGCTTGTTGTGCATATCAGGGTGATCGGTCTCCAATTTTCACATTTTGATGTGTCGGATGTGCCCTTCTTAGGAATTTTTACAATTAAGCCTTGCGTCCACTCTCTGGGTAGCAGCTCTTCAGTTCTCCAAATTTTATTTAAAAAGTGTGTAGGTACAGTATATAGGTGGACGTTTCCATGTCTGCTTTCATTAACTCAGCAGGGATATTGTCTATTCCGGCAGATTAATAATTATTTAATTGCATCTTTTATCTCTTCATGGGTGAATTCTTCGGTGTTCATGTTAATTGATGATGATTTAATACAGCCCACCTTAGAATATGGAAAAACAGTGAGTTTAAAGTCTTGTAATGTATCTATTGAAATCATATTTGAAAAACTAGCCAATTTAGACATTTTTAAAGGTTTTGGACCAGATGGAATTCCACCCATACTATTAAAAAAATGTAGATGTACTTTAACCCATCCCTTATATTTTCTGTTTTCTCATTCACTTGATTCAGGTATTTGTCCAAGTTTGTGGAAATCTAGTTTTATTGTTCCTATTCATAAATCAGGTGACAGGAGTAATATAGCTAACTACAGACCAATAAGCATTCTTTCTTCTATTCCTAAAATTCTAGAGAGTATAATATGCGACTCTATTAAAACACCTTTATGCAATGTACTAATTGAAGAGCAACTTGGTTTTCTTTCAGGTAGATCAACTTCTACAAATCTTTTACTTTTAACGCAATACATATCTGATGCTTTGGAAAGGAGACTACAGGTGGATGCTATTTATACAGATTTCTCCAAAGCATTTGACACTGTGAATCATAAATTGTTGTGTAACAAGCTGAAAGCCATTGGATTTACGGGCAATCTGTATAACTGGTTATGTAGTTACCTAACTAGTAGAATACAACTTGTTAAAATTAAACACTTTCAATCTAGTGAAATTTCCGTAACATCTGGTGTTCCACAAGGAAGCCACTTAGGGCCTTTCCTTTTTAATATATTTGTTAATGACATTAAATCTCAAATTAACTCTAAATTTCTGCTATTTGCTGATGATTTAAAAATCTATAGAATTATCGAATCCGTCTCAGATTGTGAAAAACTTCAAAATGATATTAACAAAATTATGGCATGGCGCAATTGGAACCAAATGAGCATTAATGTTGGAAAATGTCACTTTATTAGTTTAGAAGAATTAACAACCTCTTTTATAATTACAAATTAGCTGAAGAACCACTGAAGGCTGTATCAACTGTAAGAGATCTCGGTGTTCAATTAGATTCCAAACTAAATTTTTGCGCTCATTTTGATTATTGAAAAGTCCAAAATAAATTCATTAGGTACTTAAGTTTTAAATTACACAAACCTTTAAGTGGCCATTCCTACTCAAAAATTAGAAATAAATTAAACCTTCCTAGGCTATCTTCCAGACGGATGTATGCTGATGTTTTGTTTCTTCATAAACTACTGAATTCAAAAATTAATTACAATGATCTAGTGTCTCTAATTGACTTTAATGTTCCCTCTAGAGTTACTAGAACATCTTAAAATTTTGCAATTAAATTTCATCGCTGCAACTTTGGTAGGCATTCTCCGCTGAGTAGAATCATTCTAAATGGAAATAGAATAGACCTTGATTTGTTGCTGTGCGCTTCGGAAAATGTTTGTAGACAGTGTTTAAAAAAATTTTGTTATCTTATGTGATTTATATTTGTTATTTACTTTGTATTATTTTAATATTTGTTTTTTCTATATAGCTGCATCGCCAATTTTTGTCATACATATTTACTATATCTTTATATTTATTGTATCACTAGATAATTATAATATTTTGTGTATATATTAAATTGGGTGGTATCCCGTTAATAAATAAATAAATAAAAAGCCCCTCCCTCTCTCATCCTGGACTTGGGACCAGGCAATGGCGGAGATAAGGGGAGTGAGACAGGGGTGCATAATTTCACCGCTGATATTCAATTTGTACTCAGAGCACATTTTTAAGAGGCTCTAATGCCCGGTTGCACCAACAAATCTTAAGCTCCAGCTTAGCTAAGCTCTACTTATAGATATGGCCTCCTTGAGTATCACTTACGTTGCACCATAATTTTAGATTCTTACCTTATTATCAATTATATCTATTATTATATTATGGTATTCTTATTGTTATATATTATAATTATATTATATTAATTCTTATGATATTCTCGACTTAAGCTTAAGATCTGTTGGTGCAACCGGGCATAAAAGATATTGATGAAGGCATCTCAATAAATGGAGTCAAGCTCAGTAATCTGCGGTATGCAGATGATACAATAGTATTTTCCAATACCATAGAAGGGCTGCAAAACATAATGAACACAATGTCGGAAACAAAAACACCAGCAAAACCAAGCTAATGATCATTAGCAAGGAAAACATAACTGGAGCAAATCTATATGTGAACCAAATGAGAATTGAAGGTATCTCACAATACAACTACTTGGGAACTATAATCAATGAGTCGTGGGACAATACCCAATAGATTAGATATTGCATCGGAAAGGCAAAAAGTGCATTCTTGACTATGAGCTCTGTGCTCAAGAGCCCTGACCTCACCCTAGAAACAAAAATAACGCTTCTTAAATGTTACGTGTACTCAGTGCTTCTATACGTAGTAGAAACGTGGACATCGAAGGCGGAAACTCTATCAAAACTTCAGGCTTTTGAGCTATGGTTGTACAAATGGATCCTGAAGATACATGGACAGACAAAGTCATCAATGAAGAAGTGCTACGGAGGATGAACACAACCGCAGATTTGGTCAAAATCGTGAAGGGCCGTAAGCTGCAGTACTTGGGATATGTATAATGAGAAATCAAAGCAGATACGAGCTACTCCAATGCATTTTGCAAGGTAAAATTGAAGGAAAAAGGGCCCCAGGACGAAAAATAATATGCTGAGTTGCTAACCTGAGAATATGGTATAGAAAGATCTCAACACAACCATTACGTATAACAACCAACAAAATCTTCATAGCCAGAATAATTGTCAATGTTCGAAAAGAATAGGCACCCTTAGGAGAACATTGTGAAATGCATACCTACTAAAATTGAAAAAGGTTATAAATAAGTTATATATAAGCGAATAAGCTAAAATTTACAATTGATGGAGAAAAGATGGCAAATGATGCCGTAAAAAAGAAATAACCAGCATACTAGAACATAAAATAAAGTGGACACCAAGCTAAGAGAAAAATATGGAGGAAAATGGAAAAGAATGAAAAATATGAAACATGTTAAAGAACTTTCAGAAAACAAGATTAAATGCAGTAAAAACAAAAAGAAAACAAGGGTAGATACCAGAGTAAATACTGAATCTCATGTACCAAAGAAGAGGAGTAATAAAATTGAAAATTATGAGAAGAAATATAATATATTTTGCAGCACAAGAAATTAAAAGAGATCGCTAACAACAAACGAACAACTAGAAGATGATAGAAGGGGACACAGAATATACATAGATATCAACACCCGTGTTGAGCTGCCCCCCCCCCCACTTGCAAAAATCAAAAAACAAATAGCCCTGATTTATGAGCTATTTATGAGCTCTCATATTCCGCAAACTAAAAATTTTGAGCTCGTTCCACTGAGCAGGAATTTGATACTTAAAAATAGGAATATTGAATCGGTTTTTGCGGCAGAATTACGAGCTATTTATGGGCTCTTGAAATTATATAGTTTAGATTTTTGAGCTCATCCCCTTCACTCCCAAACAACCCTTTAATTGATTTAACTTAAGAGAAGAATGCTGAGGAAACTTAAAATATGTCGTATTGCGGATATAATTCCTATAGCTTATATACTCTAAGAATAAACTATTAAACCACGTGCATTTCGATTATTGAGCTACAACCCCTTCGCAAGAAAACCACCCTATCTTCCCGGCTTAAGAGAAAGTTGTACTTAAAATGCATTAAACTAATTATTTGGCGACTACATATCATTGAATAATTTATAAGCTTCCAAATTACGCGCATTTAGATCAGTAAATTGCAATTTATTTTGTATAGTGCAGTCACTGAAGGTAAAAATCAACGATTACCTTCAATTTCGGTGAACCTTCATCGATTTTCACGAAAATTGGTCAGTGGTTAGAGGATACGTCAAGAAAGAAAGGTGACATGGTACCACCTTGCGCCTTTACCCTGAGGGTGGATACCGCCCCTTCTCGGGGGTGAAAATTGTTTTATTAAAAATAACTGCACAAATCAATAAAAGAACAAATTAAAAGCAAAATTTATTATAAAGTTAATAAAATAAGTCAATACTTTTTAAGTTATTAAAGATCAAAGATTTTAATTATTCGTGAAAAAAATGCATGTTATGAAGCGGTTTTTCGTAAATCACTGAAAAACTGTAAGTTTTTACAAAAAAGTTAATAGTAGTTTAATTCGTATAGCTTATATTCTAAGAATAAACTCTTAAATCACGCGCCTTTCGATTATAGAGCTACAACCCCTTCGTAAGAAAACCATCCCATATTCCCGGCTTAAGAGAGAGTTGTACTTAAAATAATTTAAATTAATTATTTGGCGACTACATATCGTTTAATAATTTATGAGCTTGCAAAATATACGCATCTCAATTATTGAATTGCCATTTTCTTTCTATAGTGCAGTCACTGAAGGTAAAAATCAACTATGACCTTCGATTTCGGTAAATCTCCATTCATTTTCACGAAAATTGGTGAGCGGATTTTGATGCTATCAACTTTTTCTGGAGCTCATTTTTGATAGGTATTTCTAAGTACTTTGACAAGTATTTAGTACCTAAGTGTTATAAAATGCATCTCTTTCCCGTTATTTAAGCTTGAATCCTTAGATTTGAATAGTCGCAGAAACAATATACATTTAATTACCAATAACTTACTTTAAATTAACATTAAAGGGTTTTTCAAGTAAGCAATTTATTATATTTCTTATTAGCTTCAATTTTAGTGATGAACACTTTTTTGTAAAAACTAACAGTTTTTGAGTTATTTATGAAAAATCGCTTTAAAGCATGCATTTTCTTTCACAAAAATTAAAATATTTGATCTTTAATAACTCAAAAAGTATTGATTTATTTTAATCACATTATATAACAAATTTTGCTTACAATTTGTCCCTCTCTCGATTTGTGGGGTTATTTTTAATAAAGTAATTTTCACCCCCGAGAAGGGGTGACATATACCCCAGGTTAAAACCCCAAGTTGTTATTGTTAATTCGTGGAAATGAATGGAGATTTACCGAAATCGAAGGTCATAGTTGATTTTTACCTTCAGTGACTGCACTATAGAAAGAAAATGGCAATTCAATAATTGAGATGCGTATATTTTGCAAGCTCATAAATTATTAAACGATATGTAGTCGCCAAATAATTAATTTAAATTATTTTAAGTACAACTCTCTCTTAAGCCGGGAATATGGGATGGTTTTCTTACGAAGGGGTTGTAGCTCTATTATCGAAAGGCGCGTGATTTAAGAGTGTATTCTTAGAATATAAGCTATACGAATTAAACTACTATTCACTTTTTTGTAAAAACTTACAATTTTTCAGTGATTTACGAAAAACCGCTTCATAACATGCATTTTTTTCACGAATAATTAAAATCTTTGATCTTTAGTAACTTAAAAAGTATTGACTTATTGTTGTTCTGAAGCTATTTCTGTTTATGGTAGGGGAGCAAAGTATGCTAAATGTGCAGTCACTCGAGCGCTTTGGGCACCTATTGGGTTGTGAAGAGTAGGTCCTAAAACCAAAAAAAGTTCAGTAAAGTTTTCCATTTTAGTGGGCGCTTGGCATTTTTTAATTTAATTTTCCATTTCCAACAATCGTTTTTTCCGATTATAACGCCATCCATCCATAATTCGAAAAAATGCTTCGAATAAAAGTTACTTATTTTTACGTAAGGAATCCAAATCTGCAATAAAAAATGAGGGCTCCTATTTAAGATTTTAAAGTAACCCCCCACCCCACATCCATGGGGGGTCGTGTTTAGTACCATTCGATAGATTTTTCAAAAATATTGAATAAGTGTATTTTACAGTTTTTCGATCTGATGTTCATTTCGCGAAATATCGTGGGATTCGTATTTAAAATATTAAATTTACCCCCCACCCCTCTCCGTGGGAAGTCGTGTTTGGTATCATTCGATAGATTTTTAAAAAATATTGGGCACCTATTTTTTAGTTTTTCGATCTGTCATTCATTTCGCGAAATATTCGTTTTTTTCTTGTGAAACTTTGGGACTCACCCATTTCCTTACGCCCGGCTCAAATCGTCAGATTTTTGAAATATACACTCTTTTGCATGTACTTAACTTACCTTATCTTAATCTGACAATTTCGAGTTTTTTTAAGGATAGATTTTTTTTTTCGGGCCCCCCTTAACGAACTCCCCTGTGTTAAGAGCCAATATATGGTAGAGGTACATCTGCAGGGTACCAGGTTTCCCCCATATGCTAATCTGACGCGCTCGAGTAACTGCAAAAATCCCCGCTTGGGCTCCCCTACCATTATATATGTTGTTCTATTTTGACAATTTATTTTAATTCAATAATTTATTTTAATAGTATTTTATATTTTGACAACGAAACCCGATTTGGGCTTCGAAACGTTAATAAATTCATTTTTTAGTAAAATTGTAGCTTATTTCCCATAGAAAATACTTAATTATTGACTTATTTTATTAACTTTATATAATAAATTTTGCTTTTAATTTGTTCTTTTATTGATTTGTGCAGTTATTTTTAATAAAACAATTTTTACCCCCGAGAAGGGGCGGTATCCACCCTCAGGGTAAAGGCGCAAGGTGGTACCATGTCACCTTTGTTTCTTGACGTATCCTCTAACCACTGACCAATTTTCGTGAAAATCGATGAAGGTTCACCGAAATTGAAGGTAATCGTTGATTTTTACCTTCAGTGACTGCACTATACAAAATAAATTGCAATTTACTGATCTAAATGCGCGTAATTTGGAAGCTTATAAATTATTCAATGATATGTAGTCGCCAAATAATTAGTTTAATGCATTTTAAGTACAACTTTCTCTTAAGCCGGGAAGATAGGGTGGTTTTCTTGCGAAGGGGTTGTAGCTCAATAATCGAAATGCACGTGGTTTAATAGTTTATTCTTAGAGTATATAAGCTATAGGAATTATATCTGCAATACGATATATTTTAAGTTTTCTCAGCATTTTTCTCTTAAGTTAAATCAATTAAAGGGTTGTTTGGGGGTGAAGGGGATGAGCTCAAAAATCTAAACTATATAATTTCAAGAGCTCATAAATAGCTCGTAATTCTGCCGCTAAAACCGATTCAATATTCCTATTTTTAAGTAGTGGGGGGGCTGACTCAGCCCCCCCCCCCACTAAAGTATCAAATTCCTGCTCAGTGGAACGAGCTCAAAATTTTTAGTTTGCGGAATATGAGAGCTCATAAATAGCTCATAAATCAGGGCTATTTGTTTTTTGATTTTTGCAAGTGGGGGGGGGCAGC
The DNA here is from genome assembly GCF_917563875.1 of Diabrotica virgifera virgifera. Classification (NCBI taxonomy): domain Eukaryota; kingdom Metazoa; phylum Arthropoda; class Insecta; order Coleoptera; family Chrysomelidae; genus Diabrotica; species Diabrotica virgifera. The sequence goes on along the minus strand of NC_065445.1, from coordinate 197,473,594 downwards.
TCAACACGGATGATATCAACGAACTGTTTAAAGTATGTAATTGCCATAATAGGTCCATTAATAACAGAAACCGGATATACAGTAGGCGCCACACTAGTAGATACACGTATAACTGATTTCTAGGTGTGGACTAATCAGAGACTTGGCTAGGGATATGCCACTCAATGCATCGAGGTGTAACGCCGACATATGATTGAGTGGTCTGGCCATCTTTGTCAGTCACATGTCAAAAGTCGCTTGGTTAAAAGAGATAGATAGACCACCGATCGACTGTTAACATGCTGTTTCCGCGTTACGCTTTTTTGGTGAGTATGCCGAGTCTAGGCTTAATATGTCAATGGGGCTAATTCGGCCCTTTTTCACCTGTGACATTTATGTCTGTCATGTCATGTGACTGTCATGAAACTATTCAAAATAATGGTTTTTCCATACAAAAAATATATTAATTAATACTATTGCTACTCTGCTTTACAAAAAAACTTTATTCAAACACCAAAAATATTACAATACATTATAACTCTTAAAACTTTAATAAAATAACAACTAGGTATAAACTTCAAATATAGCTGTTCGATAATCTGTCAATTTTCTATGTTTATATTGGTTTCTATTCGCTGTGTGCAAGTACTTGGAGGGGATACGAGAGACGATCGTGCGCGAGTATCGGAGAAATTTTGTAACTTTCTTAACATATTTTTTTAAAAATTCATATTGTCAATTGAAATTGTCAAATTGACGTATATTTCATACCTACTGTAAATTATATGTTGCTCCACAATATTGATATGATATGCAATTATTAAAGTGAATTAAATTTACTTAATTGTATTTTGCTTGTAATACTGCATTTTAATAATTAATTTTATTTACTACATAATAATAGGCTTACCATACGTCCCGGTTGGACCGGGACGGTCCCGGTTTGAGATCCCTGTCCCGGCGTCCCGGCCGGTTTGCATTAGTGTCCCGGTCAAACTTGAACAACACCGACACCCAAGCCATTGATCAAGGATCGTCCAAAGTGCTCAAAACACAAGTCCAGCGCAAGTACCATTGCAAGCTCATCTACCATAACATCGTTTTTCAAAAATGCTGAACCCGTAGAAAATGAACTTTCCATTGCTGCTAAAGAAGCTACTTTTGCATTCCATATAGCAATCCACAATAATACATAAATTTAAGACATCTGATTGCTCCTCAAAATAAATATCGAAGCTGTTTGAGCCCAAATTGGGGTCTACACGCACCAAGTGCTAAGCGATCATCACGGGAGTGATTGCACCTTGCACCGATGGCAAGAGATGAACTACACAACGAGCTAAAAGAATGCAAATTTTCGGGCATTTCAACAGATACATCAAACATACATGATGTTCAATTTACAGGCACCAAAAGTTGTTAGGTACTTGGTACCTGAGACAGAATATCTGTCTGTCAAGTTACTCGATTTTTAATTTGTCGCCGGAGAAACGTCTGAAATCTTGGCAAATCACATAATGTCGATAATAAAAAAACACTAAATAGAAAACAAGATGGCAGCTTTCTGTGGTGATAACTGTAATACGAATTTCGGAGGGAAAACTGGCGAGACACCAACAACGTCTATTCCAGGTTCAAGGAAGTTATCGGCGTTACCATAAAAGGCATTTGTTCCAGCGCACACATCGTTCACAAAATAATTCAACATGCAGTTATTGGTCTTCCTGTCGAAATACAAGCAATCATTGTAAAAATATACAAATATTTTTGTATATATACCGTATAGTACGCGTTACAAACTTAAAAGAGTTTTGTGAGACAGCTGTCATCGAGTTCAAAAAATTAGTGAAACATGGAAATACAAGATTGCTGTCTTTATTACCAGCTGTGGAAAGGATACTGCCGCTACACTAATGCTTGAAATCTTATTTTCTTGCTCAAGTAAACTGCCCTCTCGCATTGCTAAATTTCTTCACAACAGAACTGGGAGCACTTTACTTTTGGTTTGTGCTCGGACAGTTAAATGTATTCAACAAAACCGTTTAGTCTATGGAAAAGACTAACTCAGCTGTGACAGATGTAGGTATGGAGTTCACAAAAGTTAAAAAACAATCTTCAAAACAGGATGAAAAACAAATTTCTTCCACAAGCAGCTAAACAACTCTTAAATAAATTGAATGATAATGTTGAAATGTCGATAAATGTTGATAAATGTCGAAAACTTCATTAGTGACGTTCACGCTTTCTATGAGCGCTGCATTTCTTATTTAGAATTGTGGGAAAAGATCTTCGGCGGAGCCGAAGATTTTGAGTAGTTCTGCTTGAAAAATGAGCTTAACTGGAGTGACATCGAAAAAGCAGCAAAAAATATAAATAAAATGCAAAAACCTCAATCGAAAACCCAAATAAAGATTGATGAGTTATTTGATGAGGTGTTAATGGTAAAAGGCACAGTATAAAAAGGGACAGTAAAACCACTTCTCTGTCGGCACTTTGATCTCAAGAAGTAATACCGGCAGTACGCACTTGATAATTCACCAGTGGTGGATGCGGGTTTTCTCTGTTAAAACCCGTACGTTTCTATGCGACTAGCAATGCGAGAGTGGGGCAAAAGCGACTAAGAACATTGCGCGGTCGCCATGCGCGACTACAGATTTTACTTCCAATTTTTCGGAGAGTGGTTCTACTGCCCCTCTTTATACTGTGGTAAAAGGCTTCTTCCAAAATTCTAATGAAACTATTGTTTGTTTTTTAACCAAGAGGAGTGATTCAAATTTACCGCGCCGTAATGCTTGTTTCTAATTGGTCCAACCGCAGGCAAGTTTACTCCAATGTCATTAAATTTTGACACTAATGACATTTATGAAATTTTGGCACTTCTGTCATTTTATAGGTTAATTAAGTATATCGGCGATTTTTTGTGTTTTCTGCATTATTTCTTTAACTTTTAGATTTTTAGTCTACTTTTATATAAAAACATTTGTTTTTAGAACTCTTTAGCGATGTGTTAGTATAATATAATATGTATGGATTATCATCGAAAGCTGATATGATCAACGAAAAAAGAAGATGAATTTGGTGACTTTTCTAGTAACTTTCTTGGGTGTGAATCTGTTTTTTTAGTTTACTCCTCTTGGTTAAAAAATCAACTATAGTTATTCCGAGAAATGGGTCCAGCTATTCACCCATTTTCACAAGTAGCGTATTGAGGTGCTGAATTAAAAAAATTATGGAGTTTGCTATGTGTCTACCCGGTACTTCAGCGCCACTGGAGAGAATTTTTTCACGGATGAAAAAAATGTGGTCTGACGATCGGGAGGAAGAATATGCCTTGTTTACGTGCAAACTCAACTTGAACATGTCATGTACTGAATTTTATGGCAAATATAATTTTATAAAAATAAATAAATAAATAATATAACTGGTCAAATTTTTAGTGTTGTTTGTATTGTACTTTATCTCTTTTTCTCATAAAAAATATATTCACATTTTTTACACAAACTAAACGAAAAGCAAAACGAAAATGAGCCTCTTCATCTTCTGCGTCCCGGTTTGGCTCTTCGTAATTATGGTAAGCCTACATAATAAGTACAATTAGTTCAGAGAAATAAGAAAAAAATATCCTGTTGGTGACTGGTGACACAACCCCTTCCAGGCCGAAACCATTTTTTTTGAGTATTATGGACGTCTATAATAATAACCTATATGTTTCCTGCAACCGATTTTGATGATATACATAGTTATAAACAAATGAAGACAAAAAACTGTAAATTTTCGCTTTTTTCGTCTATTACCAACAAGTTAAGCATTTTAAACAAATTTGAAAGTAAGAATCTCATAAATCGTACAAAAAATTTCCATATGGCGTTCGCGGAATATCCTTATGGGTTGCTTAGAAAATTGCAAACTAAATAATAAATTTTGAGTTTTTTAAAATATTCATAACTTATGTAAAAAATAACTTAGAACCTTCTTATTACACGAACTGCTGAGACTTCCGGTGCTTAAATCATACTCTCAATTTCAGAGCAATTGGTCAAATAGTTTAAAAGCTACTTAATTTGTTTATCCCAAATTAATTGTTTTTTTGCAATACTAAACAACAACAGAAAATTTGTAAATTACAGTAATACTTTGGATAGTTTATAAAAGAAGAAGATTTACACTATTAATTTAATTTAAAAAAAAATGACAAAAAATAATTCTAAATATTGCAAAATTATTTTGCAAGAACATGTGAATTAAAAAGTGGGGGGAGGTAACTTCGTCCCTAATTGTCCTAGGACAATTGTTTTTCTTTCTAAATGTGTATAAAAATTCAGTCTTTCTAAATTTAAAAAAATAATTTTTCTACGGGTAACGGCTAAAAAGTTATTCTAATTGTTTATAAGTAAGCAAAAAATCGAAATGCTTTTGCAAAATAATTTTACACTCTTTAAAATTACTTTTTGTCATTTTGGTTTAATTAAGTTAATAGTATAAATGTTCTTCTTTCATAAACTCTAAGTATTACTGTAACCTCTGACCTATAATTTTCTGACTTATAGTGTTGCAAAAAAATGAATTTGGGATAAATAAATTAAATAACTTTTTTCTACATCCGTGTTAAAAATGCAATTTTTAGCACTCCATACGAGCGTTAAAATGCTACTTTAAAGCACTAGTGCTTTAAAAATTTTAAGGCACTGCAGTTAAAAGTGAATTGTCAAATTGTGAAACGTCAAAATATTTATATTTTATTTATTAACATTAATATTAAAGGAAGATTCATATTTATCCGTTCGGGCACGTAGCGTTTCGTTTCCGAAAAATATTGATTTTATGGTTTTAAATATGAACAATTCATACTGTCCGGAGCGTATAGTATCAGACAACTTTTTGTAAAATCAGGTTTTTATATTTTTCGGAAACGAAACGCTACGTGCCTGAACGGATAATATGATTCTTCCTTAAAATCAGGTTTTTACGTTTTTCGGAAACGAAACGCTACGTGCCCGAACACATAATATGATTCTTCCTTAATAGTATAGTACAACTTGCGCAATTTGATAAAGGTGGTTTAAAAGGTTTTTTAAAATTAAATTTAAAATGTATTATTGCATTTTTAACGTTTGTAGAAAAAAACTATTAAAATTTGTTAGAATATACAACAATAAAAGTAAGATGTTATACGTATTGACCGTATAGGTAGTTTTGATGTAATGTCAAGAAAAATATAAAAATGGAATGTTCAAGTAAAAGTTTTTGTAGACATTGTCCTGTAATTGAGAACGAATAAATTATAATTGTTGATATAAAAGACGTTTGTAGAAAAAATATTGTATGATATACGTGTTAAAAAGTACATTTTTAAGGCACTCATGTGTTGTTAAGCACTCGCTTCGCACATTCTGCAAACTTTCACAAGCGTGCCTTAAAATTGTAATTTTAACACTTATATCATAAATAACTATTAAAATATTTGACCAATTGCTTTAAAATTTAAAATATAATTTAAGCACAAGATGTCTCAGCATTCCGTGTAATAAGAAGGTTCTAACTTAAGTTATGAACATTTATAAAAACTAAAAATTTATGACTTATTTTGCAATTTTCTAAGCAACAAATAAGGATAGACATATTCAGCGAACGCCATATTGAAGGTTTTTATACGATTTATGAGTTTCTTCTTCTCAAATTTGTTTAGAATGCTTCACTTTTTAGTAATAGACGAAAAAAGCGAAAATTTACCGTTTTTTGATCTTCATTTGTTTATAACTATGTACCTATATCATCAAAATCGGCTGCAGGAAATATACAGGGTGTAACAAAAATACAGGTCATAAATTTAATCGCATATTCTGGGACCAAAAATAGTTCGATTGAACCTAACTTACCTTAGTACAAATGTGCACGAAAAAAAAGTTACAGCCCTTTGAAGTTACAAAACGAAAATCGATTTTTTCCAATATATCGAAAACTATTAGATATTTTTTATTGAAAATGGACATGTGGTATTCTTATGGCAGTAGTATTTTAAGAAAAAATTATAATGAAATTTGGACACTCCATAAAAATTTTATGGGGGTTTGGTTCCTTTAAACCCCCCCCCCCAAACTTTTGTGTACGTTCCAATTTAATTATTATTGTAGAGCCATTACTTAAACACAAGTTTTTAAAAACTTTTTTGTCTCTTTTGTACTCTTTTCGAAAGTCAGTTTTTATCGAGACATTTGAATATTTGTCAAATCCACCACATATTTGTATATGGTAAAGTACGGTTATTAGTCTAGAAAGCCACTGCGCATCCGCTAGGAAAAATATTCTAATTCGGATTTTTTGCACAATCTTACTCAAAAAGGACTCCTTTTAACAAATTTGCATGTTGCCAGGACCAAAAGGTGGTCAAAAATTTTTTAAACGTTTTTTTTGTTTTTTTCCTAAAATTATTTTTTTTGCATGAAAAAAAGTTTTTTTCGGTTTCTTTGATCATTCCAAACAGAAAAGGTCTTTAGTGACTTTTCTCTAAAAATGATAGTTTTTGACATATAAGCGATTAAAAATTGAAAAATTGCGAAATCGGCCATTTTTAACCCTCAAAAACTATGTCAAAAACTGAAAATTTGAATGTTGCCAAGGTAAGTAAATATTGTTTAAACATCGATTGATGAAATCCAGAAGAGTTTTTTGCAATACAATATTCAAAACTCCTTTGTTTTTTAATTGCTAATCAAGCGTGCTCGACACTATTTTCCACCGACAGTATGGTGCAAATGAAAGGAATAAATTCGTTATTTCGTAAACCAGCGACTTTAAGGAAAAATCCCGAAACAAGTCGATTTGTATTTTTAAGTTATGATATTATGGCATATATGGTATACTAGTGACGTCATCCATCTGGACGTGATGACGCAATCGATGATTTTTTTAAAAGAGAATAGGGGTCGTGTGCTAGCTCATTTGAAAGGTTCTTCAATTCTCTATTCAGTAATATAAACACTTACATAATTATTTATACAGTGCGTCCAAAAAATTTTTATTAAATTAAATTATTTGACAAAAAAAGAAGTAGAAGGACACCCTGTATAAATAATTAAGTAAATGTTTACATTGCTGAATAGAGAATTGAAGAACCTTTCAAATAAGCTACCACACGACCCCTATTATCATTTAAAAAAAACATCGATTACGTCATCACGCCCACACGGATGACGTCACTAGTATACCATATATGCCACAATATCATAACTTAAAAATAAAAATCGACCTGTTTCGGGATTTTTCCTTAAAGTCGCTGGTTTACGAAATAACGAATTTATTCCTTTCATTTGCACCATACTGTCGGTGGAAAATAGTGTCGAGCACGCTTGATTAGTAATTAAAAAACAAAGGAGTTTTGAATATTGTATTGCAAAAAACTCTTCGGGATTTCATCAATCGATGTTTAAAGAATATCTACTTACCTTGGCAACATTCAAATTTTCAGTTTTTGACATAGTTTTTGAGGGTTAAAAATGGCCGATTTCGCAATTTTTCAATTTTTAATTGCTTATATGTCAAAAACTATCATTTTTAGAGAAAAGTCACTAAAGACCTTTTTTGTTTGGAATGATCCAAAAAATCGAAAAAAACTTTTTTTCATGCAAAAAAAATAATTTTAGGAAAAAAACAAAAAAAAACGTTTAAAAAATTTTTGACCACCTTTTGGTCCTGGCAACATGCAAATTTGTTAAAAGGAGTCCTTTTTGAGTAAGATTGTGCAAAAAATCCGAATTAGAATATTTTTCCTAGCGGATGCGCAGTGGCTTTCTGGACTATAATATGGAGACTTGGTAATAACATGAACATTTATTTATGATTTACGTTTTTAAGTATATTTTGAACCATATTAAAAAAGAAGCCACATCTCGATAAAATATGCTTTATCAAAAAAATACAAAGAGGCAAAAAAGTTTTAAAAAACTGTGTTTAACTAATGGTACCGCAGTAATAGTTTACCTAATTGGAACGTACACAAACATTTGGGGGGTTTGAAGGAACAAAACCCACATAAAATTTTTATGTAAACATATTAAAAAAGAAGCCGCAACTCGATAAAAACTGCCTTATCCAAAAAATACTAAGAAGCAAAAAAGTTTTAAAGATATTGAATTTAACTAATGGCACTACAATAATAATTTATTTGGAACGGACACAAAAGTTTGGGGGGTTTAAGGGAACAAATCCCCCATAAAATTTTTATGGGGTGCACAAATTTTACTATAATTTTTCTTTAAGATTTTCTTTCCATAAGAATGCTACATGTCCATTTTCAACAAAAAACCTCTAATAGTTTTCGATATATTCAAAAAATCGATTTTCATTTTTTTAACTTCAAAGGGCTGTAACTTCTTTTGTGTGCATATTTGTACTAAGGTAATATAGGTTCATTCGAACTATTTTTGGTCCCAGAATATGTGGTTTAATTTATGACCTGTATTTTTGTTACACCCTGTATAGGTTATTAATATAGATGTCCATACTTCTCAAAAAATTTGGTTTTGGCCTGGAGGGGGACGTGTCACGAGAAAAATCTTATTTCTCTGGACTAAATGTTCACCTTTTAATAACATTACCTCAACCTTACTTTTTCTTCTTTTTCTTTTTTTGGGCTATGGTCTTGACAATTATCCAGTAACCAGGATAGGTCTGGATCCCCCGTATGAAAAAAAGTTGATCAATAGCAAGCTGAAAATTTGTTAATAGCTTAAGGGTGTCTAGTCGGACAAACTTTGATATATGGGAACACTGGAACAGGGGAAGTTTTAAATGTGGAACAGGTTAAAAATTTGGAACGGTCAGACCACGAAAACGGCACAAGTATTTTGTCCGACAGAACAGACTTAAACTCTCCGAACAGAGATTAAACTCTCATGCAAAAATCAGACTGCCATTTGTCACCAAATGGGCGGTTTAATAAGTGGAACATGTGGAATATGTCAAATGACAGGAATTATGACAGGTGATAAATAGCAGTCTGATTTTTGCATGACAGTTTAATCTCTGTTCGGAGAGTTTAAGTCTGTTCTGTCGGACAAAATAAATGTGCCGTTTTCGTGGTCTGACCGTTCCAAATTTTTAACCTGTTCCACAATTAAAACTACCCCTGTTCCAGTGTTCCCATATATCAAAGTTTATCCGACTAGACACCCTTAAGCTCTTAACAAATTTTCAGCTTGCTATTAATCAACTTTTTTTTCATACGCGGGATCCAGACCTAGGACTAATATAATTGGCCAATATAATTAAAAGTGCTAAAAATGTTGCTGAGCTATGAAACCAGGTGTCGCTCTTCCAAACTTGCACGGTCCCAATACATTTTCTCTCGTTTTAAGACGGCATTATGTCGGGTTGACATTACTAGTGAATAACGAACGTGGCTCACGCTTACGTATTTTGCCCGTGCTATTGTTAGATATTTTATTATTTATTTTCAAACTCGAGCAGTACATTTGTATCTATGCATTGCATAAATACAAATGTACTGCTCGAGTCTGAAAATAAATAATAAAATATCTAACAATAGCACGGGCAAAATACGGAAGCGTGAGCCACGTTCGTTATTCACTACTAATGTCAACCCGCCTTTAGACATAAAAGTAAACAGTGCAACAAGTGAAGAGTCCAGGACTGTATTACCTCATTGTACCCGTGTGGCGTGTGGCTAGTAGCGTGGCGGTTACTGTATACGCGGTAATACAATGGCAAAAAATGGAAAAGTACTCGTTCCCGATAAGATGAGTGTTCGTTCATTTGTTTGTCCCGAAATTTTCATTACGTTACTTTATTACATTATTTTTGACCTCTAACTAAAAATACCTATTTGTTTACAAAACTAACTTCCTCTCTTATATCGGTAAACTGCATCCGGTTTTAAAAATAGCTGATTAGTCGAGTACATTAATAAAATAGCCACACCTTCGTCAGTTAGTATTCGAATACTTTGGTTTATTCTCGACACATCTCGAGAACTTCCAGGAATGGAATACTACTAGTCGATTCTGTGTCTTTGTGTTTGTTACGCCTTGTCTTGTAACATATCGACAAAACAATAGGTTTGTTCTAACATCAGTTTCAAACGGTTTAAAAACATCAGCGTATAGCGGACCAGCGCGAGTAGAGGGGATAGCACTGGTGACTGTATTTATGTTCTCTCACTGACCAACTGTTTGCTGACGGTTTCTGACTAGTTTGACTGTTTGCTAGAACAAACCTATTACTTTCTTAATCCTTCTCCTCAGTTGAGTCCTTGTCAGTAGAGATGTTGAAAAAGTATCTATTCGTTACAAAGTACCCGTTACTTACGAATACCGAAAGTAACGATTACTATACAGAGAGGCAAATCATTACTTTGATTACTCTGATTACTTCGTTTCTTCGTTACTTCGTACCAATCGTATCAGAGCGAGTAACGACTAATGTATCTACAACCAGTGCACTTCATTACTTTCCATTTATCCCAACGAGTAACGGACGGGACCGGTATTTTACGAGTGTTATCGAATATCGTTATCGGTATGAAGCGTTTTAAGGGTGTGAGCCTCAGATCCTCACACTGTGAGGGTGAGGAGAAGATCAAAGATAAAACAGAGGGAGGTATAATGGAGGTAACATATGTAATGTATGTCATTAACAAAGATCGAATGCGAGAACCCTACATTTTTATCTAGATCTATATCTATACCTATATAAAATACCTACATACTGAGAAATACGATTCTCGATATGGTTACCGGTACTCAAATACAAAAGTAACAAAAGCAATCATAGTAATCAAATTATTTTGATCCCTTTTAACAGATCGGCGAAGGTCGTTGTTATATCGTACCTATACAAAATACCTACCTACTGAGAAATACGATTCTCGATATTATTACAAAATATGATTACGAAATACAAAAGTAATCATAGTAATCAAAGTAATGAATACTGTAAATGATTACTTTATACAAAAGTAACGATTTGTAACGAATACTCGAACGTAACGATAATTAACATCACTACTTGTCAGGGCGTAGTGACTCTCTACATATCGTTAGCTTGCTATCTCCATTGGCTACAATCCTGTGCCAGATGGACTGCTCCAACTAGGGGTTTTCCCATCAGAGTCTTCATTTGGTTAGATCAAAGAATACTCCATCCAACAAGAAGCGAAAGCACCTGTCGGCTCCTTTGATATTCAGGGGACAGAAATATCGGTCGGAGAATGATAGGGGTAATACATCACACTACACTAAGAAAAGTAATGAGGAATTCGTTCAATACAGTAGGAAATTTGAGTTACACTGAGAAACAAAGTAATAATTAAAACTATAGTGTTTTTAAGTTGATCTACATATTTAATATGAATTGTATTTTTTCTGTAAAATTTAATATAACCCATATATCAATTTTGTACTGATAAGTAAAAAGGTTTTAAGTTAAAAATATCGATTTTGACTAAGTTTTTTAAACTATGTAAACGTTATGGATTTTTAATGCTTAGGCCCGGTTGTTCGAACGCTAATCAAAACTGATCATTATCAAATATTTAATTACAATTATATTTGATTAAGCGTACTTCTGACAGATGTCGCATTTTGAGGTTATGTTGACTGATTTATTTTATTATTTTGGTTTTAATTTAAAATAAAACATAATTAAACTCTTTCTGATGTTAATTTCTTGTTTTTACTTACAAATCAATAATAATAATAAGCAATTTTTAATAATTTAAGAGCTGCGGCTATATTTTAATTACTGTTTTACCTACAATCAATAACTGATTAGTGTTTTACATGTATTTTTCATGTCGCGATTTGATTTCCATCAAGAAAATTGATTACAATAAATGATTGATTAGAATCAACTTCTTGATTAGCGTTCGAACAACCGGCCCTTAGTTGAATTTAATAGTTAATTTCAATCAAAATAGAGATGAAAATTTCTATCAATTTTTATTACTTTTTTTCGTATTAAAAAACTTGTCAAAATATATATTTTTGACCCAAGACCTTTTTACTTAGTACAGAATTATACTTTCAAATTTTCTATTAACTTTGTCTTAGGTTGATGACTTTTTTGTTTCCTTTTGAGAAATTTCTTTGAATGTCGATTGACCTCCAGAACCATATTCTCGCTGCATGAGGAAACTCTGCGGCTGAGGCTAGAATGACTTTATTCACCTTCGATTTCTTTCTGTGGATCTGAGGTTTCTGGAAACTCTGGTTCTACTGTACCAAATTCAATTCGCCTGGATATATAACAATTATCCCATCACATCTAGTATTAATACCTGGGAATTATTCTATCAGCTGACAACAATATCGAAGAAGAGGTAAAAGAACAAATAATTAAAGATAAATAATAAATTATTAAGATAAAGATAAAGATAATTAAAGATAATTAAAGATAAAAGAATTAAAGATGAGAATTTATTTTAACAATAGATACGTTTAATAGTATTATCCTTTTTTATACAATTAGAAAAGACTTAACAACACAATAATTTTACAAATACATTCACATTATTATTTGTTAGGTTCAACAAAGAGTTTTTTTTTTTTTTTTTATTTAGACAAAGTCGCATCCACCCGAAGGTTATTAGCGACATTTCTGTAACATTTGTAACAATATTAAATCGAAAATCGGTAAAAATGAATTACAATTTGTAGACAATTAAACCTTTGGAACAATAATTGGATTCCACGCACTAACACTTTATTTTTGAAATGAACTTTTAGATCGCTAGCAACACTCTCTTTCTGATGCATCATTAGTGATAGCGTTACGCGCACTAGTATCTGCTTGTTCATATTTCCTTCTATGCCTATGTGGGATGGTATCCACAGGAAGTGGATTCTTCTGAAACTTTCTTGAGCTTCCATTAGTTCGGCCTTGGTTCTTTTCTCATTGGGGTGTTTATGGTATATATTTTGCATAGCTTTGACTGTGCTAAGAGAGTCGGAAAGGACTGGACAACAAGAGAGGTTTTTAATATATATATATATATATATATATATATATATATATATATATATATATATAGTGATTTTTTGAATAACGGTATTTTAAAATATTTGTACAAATATATATATATATATATATATATATATATATATATATATATATATATATATATATATATATATATATATATATGTTTGATGGCTTTAAACAAACCAAAGAGTTCTGCAGTATAGATGCTGGAATTCATAGAAAGATGTAGGAGCATAGCAAGGCGATGAACAAAATCCATGAATATTATTTTGAAGTAGAAACTTGAATATTAATGTTGGCTTAATTGAGATGTGTCACTTTCCCAGTCCGATGCCTCACTGCCAAGATAACTATTGATTTTTTTCTTTATGAAATTTCGTTTTATGGATCTTTCCTTTAAATGGGGGTAAACTCGGCTGAGCGTATGGGACAAAGCTGATAGGTCTGTGGTATATTCTTGAATTGTGGTTATAGGATCTGTTGATCCAGTGATATTCGTTAGGAGCGCGTTAAGTTGATCAAAGTTTAGAGGGAAAGGTAGAGGGGGATTTTCTATGAAGTTTTTAGCAGGGTCAAGTAAGAGAGAAAATGAGCATTCAGAAGTGCTTGCTGAACTAATTTTAGGTTTTTTAAATTTTGCTTGGACTTTAGGTGGTGGAAAAATGTTACATTTTTTTGAAGATGGATCTGCTTCAGGTGAAATAATTTCATCAAAGTTACGTTTTGGTTGATTATTTATGTAACTGTCCTTATTTAATGCATCTACTTGGCTCGGTATCTCCGGGACATTAGAAATAGACATTTGTTCACACTGAGAAGGGTTTGTATCATTGGGTGCTTGCAAAGATATATTTGTTGCGCTGGATACCGACGCTTCATTGTTTTGGTTGTGGTTTAGTTGAGCTAGTGGTTCGGAGCACTGTGATGCAATGTGACCTGGCTTCTTGCATCTAAAGCAAACTAAACTGTCTTGAGAAATGAATATTCTATATATCGTGTTGTCAAAAACAAGAGTAAATGACTCTGGTAGTGTTAGACTGTGAGGACTGATATAGATTTGTCTTCGAAAACTAAGGATGTGATTGTACTCAGGCATAGAAGCACTAATTTTGAGAAATGTCATGGGGGAGACAGGAACTATGCCGATTTTTTGTAACTCATTGATTAGCAAGTCGTGCGGTATTGAAGGACATACGCCGGAGAGTACAAGTCGTTCCGCTGGTGTAACTAACCTTCTTGCTCTGACAATTTCACCTTGTATTTCTATTTGACCATGATTATTCATAAAATCATCCACTATTTGTTTATTGGATAAATACATACATATGCGATTATTAGATAATCTAGAAGAGAAGATTATATTTTTCGGTTGAATTACATTTCCAAGTGGGAGAAGGTAGTCTTGAAGTTTGGTGTTTTCTAAGGCACTAAAGATAATTGCTTGGGACTTTAAAGGAAATTGCACTCTCGACGCTGCCAAAGAGTATGACTGTGATGCGTTTATTTGACTTTGATGGTCTTGTATTGTAGAACTGTTGTGTGATTCCATGTTTGAATCCATTTCGATAAACGTTAAGTGAAAAGTAAGTCCGACCCTGTACACCTGCTAAAACAGGTGTATCGGTCTTTACTAAATGCGGTTATTTTGCTGATAAAACTGGATTTGTTTATTGACAACAATAACAAATAATTGCAATTTGCTGACTTTAATGCTAATTTAACTGGATATTATATAAAGAGTTTGTACACTTACAGTTTATTTCAATATATCACTGAGATTCACAATTTATAACTTATTTTAAACTTTGTTAATATTAAAAATATTCGGAGCACACGTTGAATACAACATTATAGTTATCGATGCAGGACCGGTCTCCTCAACAAATAGTTGTTAGGGGTTAGGTTGAGAAATAAGAAATAATAATGAAACATGGCGGATCGTACATGAGCAAAGAAATTTGGATCGTGAAATAGTCGATGCTTTCGCTTCTTGTTGGATGGAGTATTCTTTGGTTTGATCATCGTGTTGGAGATCTTCCTCCTGGTCTTCGGCGTTCTACCTTTCCGTTCTTAACCCGGGAGCAGTCGCGCTCACTTCTGTAACGTAAGTAGTCGCGCGTAGAGAAAAAATCTCACAATACAAATTTAAATACGGATTTAAAAGAAACTTGTTATGTTAAAAATATCTATTTCTAACAATTTTAAAGCTATAAATTCCACAAAAAAAAAATAAAAAAGTAAAAAAAATAAATAAAAAATCCACGGATTACTACGATCCTCCTGGAGGCACTTACGAGTGGAAAGCAATGTTGCAAAATTTTTCATCAAGTTATCGCGGAAAAGGATAAAATGTGAGATTTTTTCTCACGGCGCGACTGCTCCCGGGTTAGTCCTGCTCTGTATATACAGTGCGGTGGAGTAAGTGTTACCCCCCTCTGTTAACTTGTTTATTTTAAGAATACGTTTAAGCAAAACGCTCGGTCAGGTCGATTTTTAAACTAATCATAGTATAGCATCAACGTTTCGAACTTTACGCGATCCCTCTTCAGGTGACAGACATAACTTTGATTTTTTTAAATGGGAAAGTACATTACGTGACGCCTCATTTAATAGCTTTTGAAATACTGATCACAAAAATGTATAATACTTTAATCCTATTTAAGAGCGTAGGTGCAAAATTTCGTTCGAATTATTTTTAAAGGCATTTATTTTTTTTCGAAACCTGAGAAAACTAATAAGTATATTTGAAAAATTTAAACGCAGAATGAAATATTACCGTGTTATCGACGGTCGAAAGTCCCTGAGAACTTCTATGGGTCATTCCATTTCAAATCACTCTATTTTGGAGCAAAAAAAATTTTGGACCTCCGGTATGTCTGAAAATTGGTATATAGCTTCTGCGAGACGTAAAAATAAGATATTTAAGGTCAAAAAATCTGCTTCTTTTTTTCTCAAAATGTTATTTTATGCTATTTTACAGTGATTTGGTGTTTATTTATACAAATTTGCATTTTCTATCGTAAAGTATCAATGGAAAACATAATATTTTAATAGACGGGACTCAAAAATGTCATTATATAACATTATAACAAGTTACTTTGATTCAAAACAAGCTTTTGATCAAATTTTATAGTGTAGAGAACGTTAAAATACCGTTTTTTACATTTTTCTTCATTCCCAAAATACATCATAATCGATTTGGCTGAAAATTTGCCCACAGATAGACAAAACATAGGACTTTAAGTGGTGAGAAGGATTTTAATTATATTACAATACCAAACTTTTGTCACTTCTATGGGTCATTCCATTTCAAATCACTCAATTTTAGAGCAAAAAAAATTTTGGACCTCCGATATGTCTGAAAATTGGTATATAGCTTCTGCGGGACGTAAAAATAAGATATTTAAGGTAAAAAAATCTTCTTCTTTTTTTCTCAAAATGTTATTTTATGCGATTTTACAGTGATTTGGTGTTTATTTATACAAATTTGCATTTTCTATCGTAAAGTATCAATGGAAAACATAATATTTTAATAGACGGGACTCAAAAATGTATTTATATAACATTATAACAAGTTACTTTGATTCAAAACAAGCTTTTGATCAAATTTTATAGTGTAGAAAACGTTAAAATACCGTTTTTTACATTTTTCTCCATTCCCAAAATACATCATAATAGATTTGGCTGAAAATTTGCCCACAGATAGAAAAAACATAGGACTTTAAGTGGTAAGAAGGATTTGAATTATATTACAATACCAAAAAAGTTACATGCAATATTATAATCAAAAATATAGGCGTCTACTGTAAGGACAATTAACTCGAAAATATCGACCTCATGACAAAAATTGTTAAAAAGAAATTGTAATAATTGTAAATACGATTTATTTGGAACAATTTCAGTTCCTACCATTTTTGTCGAAAAGTTAAAAATGGCGGAGATATTGAGCAAAACAGGTTCTCCTTTAAAATCAAGATGGCGACTAACGTAACGGAGGGATTAATTCGTGATTTTAAATTTAGGCTACTATTGACTCCCCTAAAGATCAGAAAAATAAAATTTTGGGCAGCTCAGCATTCAAGGTCAAATGCTATCCCGACTGGACTTATATATACTTTTGAGTCTGATATTACTGCATGCAACTTTTTTGGTATTGTAATATAATTCAAATCCTTCTAACCATTTAAAGTGCTATCTTTTGGCTATCTGTGGGCAAATTTTCAGCAAATCGATGACGATGTATTTTGGGAATGGAGGAAAATGTAAAAAACGGTATTTTAACGTTTTTTACACTATAAAATTTGATCAAAAACTTGTTTTGATTCAAAATAACTTGTTATAATGCCATAGAATGATATTTTTGAGTCCTTTCTATTAAAATATTATGTTTTTCAGTGACACTTTACGACAGAAAATGCAAATTTGTTTAAAGAAACACCAAATCACTATAAAATCGCATAAAATTACATTTTGAGAAAAAAAGAAGAAGATTTTTTGACCTTAAATATCTTATTTTTACGTCCCGCAGAAGCTATATACCAATTTTCAGCCAAATCGGAGATCCAAAATTTTTTGCCTGAGTGATTTGACATGGAATGTACCCTTTAATGATTATTTTAATAAGTCACGGGGGTGAAAAAAAAAGAGAAAATTTAGTCTTATGTTCAATTTCAAATATGTCATTCAAGAAAGAAACTTTTTATTCATTCTAAGTTACTTTCAGCTCTCGGTAATAATGTAATATTTCATTCTGCGTTTAAATTTTTCAAAAATATTTATTAGTTTTCTCAGGATTTGAAAAAAATAAATACCTTTAAAAATAATTCGAACGAAATTTTGCACCTACGCCCTTAGAAAGGATTAAAGTATTATACATTTTTGAAATCAGTATTTTAAGAGCTTTTAAATGAGGTGTCACATGATGTACTTTCCCATTTAAAAAAATCAAAGTTATGGCTGTCACCTGAAGAGGGATCGCGTAAAGTTCGAAACGTTGATGCTAAGTTTAAAAATCGACCTGTCCGAGCGTTTTTCTTATATCTTAAAATAAACAAGTTAACAGGGGGGGAGGCTAACACTTATTCCACCGCACTGTATTTCTTCTTGATAAACATATTTCTTTATTAAATACGCATCTGTAGCTTATTTCTTTGTAAATGTCACTTCATTATATTTACTTCCTTAACTTGCAAAAAATGCCGAGATTTTCATTTACTCTCTTTAAGATTTTTACCTCAATAAATCTCTCAAATTTATTAACTCAGAGGTCCTTTCATATCAATTGATACCTCCCGTCGCGCGTCGTGCGTCGTGACTGTCGCCCCAAAAACAAACAATTAAAGCGATCTTCTGACACCTGCATATAAAAATTAGACCTTCATTTATTTACTTAATACCCAAAGTACTAATTTATGCGTAAGTAATATAACACGTTCATTGCTTGATATACAAACTAGAAGGCAATAAAAAAAGATAGTTATTTCTAGCTCTTGCTTAAGATTCCTATAAATTGCTGGTTCCTTGCCGGTAAAAGGACATTCTCAAATCCGAATTTGGACGATTCTCCACACACTTTCTCGTCCCCAGTTGGGACAATCAAACTCGACGCTCTACGTATACATTGTCCAGTCAGAAATGACAATAAACTCATCACGTGCTACGTGGTTTAAGATTAATAAGAGACAAATTGTACAATAAAAGTCTTTGTAACATTAACTGTGCTCTAATAAAACAAAAATATTTATACTCACAATCCAACATTACTTCAACATCGACTTGTACCTGCTTCGATGAAGATTAACACATTCGCTGCCATTGGCGCCAAAAGGAGTTATGTGCTACTGGAGTCAGGTGCTGATGTCGCTTTTTGGTGTTCATAACCTGTGAAATTAAATAGGGTTCTTATCATATTGGCTCCATACGAAAGTGACTGAATATAAGTGACAGCGATGTGTTAATTAATCAGAGTCTTTCATAATCAACCACTTTTTGGAAGTTTGGATCTCGGCTTATGTTAAGGACAAGAGACAAATAAGGTGCAACAAGCCATATCTCTGTTCATTCCTCATATTATCATGGCCAAGATATTCTAATTTGCGATCTTTGATTGTGTTAATCATCTAGCATTCCTTGCCCATTCTACGTAAGACCTCAACGTTAGTCACACGTTCCACCGTGTGACCGGGGCTTGTGTGAATTGGAAAAAGAAAACCGGGGAGACGACACATATCCTGGTTTAAAAATTTACAGCAGCGGGTTGGAAAAATAACTCTGCAAACAGAGTAAAATGGGCCATGATGATCACCAATATCTTTAACAGATGAGTCAGACGAAGAGAAAGAAGAAAAAGTTAATTATCTCTTCACATGACTAAATACAACAAATCAATGTCACTTTTTCTATCACTGTACCTGTAGTAGGTATGGGGTATGGTATTTACATACTTCTATAATTTCGAAACTTAACACTTTAGGTCGCCTCATATTATAATGCACGTCGCGTTTTCGTCACGTAGCGTTTCGTTTGCGAAAAATATAATTTAATGGTTTTTAAATTGAACCATTCATATTGTGCGTATAAGACACGTAACGTAGCGTATAAGACACGTTACGTCTGCGTTCGGTTCATTCGAAAACAATATTTTTCGGATGTTGACAGATACGGGTCGTTTTCCCCTTGTTGTTTATGTAGGTATTTCTTTGAATTTGATACCGAGTATTTAGACCGGTCAGTATCGTCGCCCTCGCTAGCGAAATTATTCCGATTCGATTTTTTGCACAAATTTACTCAAAGAGAGGTTCTTATAACATATCCACAAGGTGCCAGGCGGTGCCGTGGTCGAAAAATTGTTTAAACAATCTTTTTTAAACATATTCACAAAAATATTTTTTCATTCGAGCAATATTTTTTTAGATAATTTGGGTAATTCTGAGCAAAAAAGGTTTCTTGTCATTTTTCTCTAAAATTGCGAAAAATCAAGGCTTAATAACTCGATTAAAAATTATTATTATGAATTTTAATAAGTGACCAAATCAAAATCCACAAGGAAAAGAAAAAGTTTTCCTGTAGTTGGCTGTATACCATCAATCACAAAATTGGAAAGAAATCCTTTGTAAAAGGTATAAAATTTTTTTATTAAAAATCCCTTAAAAGGGCTACATCACAACAAAACGTTTTCGATTTTTATAAAAAATCATCATCAGTGTTCGATAAACTGGATGCTAGCTGAGCCACAAAAGAAAAATATCTGGTTAAAAACCCTTTACATAAAATATAGATGCCTTAAAAGTGCATACTTCAATAAAAAGGCCTGTGATGGTCACATGGCAAACAGGATAATGCCCTAAGGTAAGGTATACAGGTTATCCCACGTGTTGGGAAACCTGTATACCTTACCTTAGGGCATTATCCTGTTTGCCATGTGACCATCACAGGCCTTTTTATTGAAGTATGCACTTTTAAGGCATCTATATTTTATGTAAAGGGTTTTTACCCAGATATTTTTCTTTTGTGGCTCAGCTAGCATCCAGTTTATCGAACACTGATGATGATTTTTTATAAAAATCGAAAACGTTTTGTTGTAATGTAGCCCTTTTAAGGGATTTTTAATAAAAAAAAAATTTTATACCTTTTACAAAGGATTTCTTTCCAATTTTGTGACCAAATCAAGTTTCAAACAACTTCTTCAAGGTCCTGAAGAGATTTTTGTCATTATTTTATTACAAAGCTGTTATTTTTAACTATTAACAATTACCGCTATAGTCCAACTGTATCGTCGCCCCCGTTAGCGAAATTAGATTTTTTTGCACAAACTTACTCAAAAAGAGGTCCTTATAACACATCAACAGGGTTCCGGGCGGTGCCGTGGTCTAAAAATTGTTTAAACAATTTTTGTTAAACAAATTCACAAAAATAATTTTTTATTAATAATTTAATTAAACCCAAATTAATAATAATTTGAGTTATTCTGGGCAAAAAAGGTCTCTTGTGATTTTTCTCTAAAATTGATTGTTGTCGAGTTATATGGCCATTTCCGCATTTTTGCAAGATATGTTTTTTGCTAAGAATAACCCAAATTATCTAAAAAAAAATCGTTCGTAATGAAAAAATTATTTTTGTGAATTTGTTTAATAAGAATTGTTAAAACAATTTTTTGACAACGGCACCGCCCGGCACCCTGTGGATGTGTTTGTTATAAGGACTCTTTTTGAGTAAGTTTGTGCAAAAACATCTAATCGAAATAGTTTCGCTAACGGGGGCGACGATACAGTTGGACTATAGCGCTAATTGTTAATAACTAAAAATAACAGCTTTGTAGTAAAATAATGACAAAAATCTCTTTGGGACCTTGAAGAAGGGGTTTGAAACTTGATTTGGTCACTTATTGAAATTCATAATAATACTTTTAATCGAGTTATTAAGCCTTGAAAATGGCCTTTTCGCATTTTTCAAATTTTTAATCGCATGTAACTCGACAACAATCAATTTTAGAGAAAAATGACAAGAGACCTTTTTTGCCCAGAATGACCCAGTTTATCTAAAAAAATATTGCTCGAAATGAAAAAAATATTTTTGTGAATTTGTTTAAAAAAAATGTTTAAACAATTTTTCGACCACGGTACCGCCCGGCACCCTGTGGATATGTTATAAGGACTTCTTTTTGAGTAAGTTTGTTTAAAAATATCGAATCGGAATAATTTCGCTAGCCGGGGTGACGATACTGCCCGGTCTAATTTAAAAAGTAGTTTTCGAGGCAATTTGTCATGTAAACATGTGTTGTTACAATAAACACATCTGCATCACACCAAACTGAAACCAACGTAAACGTTCTATGTATGATAATGTGAATGGGCAGTCCGATTGACGGTCTGCAAACGCTACGTGCCGAAAACGCGACGTGCATTATAATATGACGCGACCTATTGTTTCGAAGATTTTTCATCACATCAGGGTAAAGGTCGCGTCATATTATAATGCACGTCGCGTTTTCGGCACGTAGCGTTTGCAGACCGGCAATCGGACTGCCCATTCACATTATCATACATAGAACGTTTACGTTGGTTTCAGTTTGGTGCGGTGCAGATGTGTTTATTGTCACAACACATGTTTACATGACAAATTGTCTCGAAAACTACTTTTTAAATTAGACCGGTCAGTATCGTCGCCCCGGCTAGCGAAATTATTCCGATTCGATATTTTTAAACAAACTTACTCAAAAAGAAGTCCTTATAACATATCCACAGGGTGCCGGGCGGTACCGTGGTCGAAAAATTGTTTAAACATTTTTTTAAACAAATTCACAAAAATATTTTTTTCATTTCGAGCCATATTTTTTTAGATAAACTGGGTCATTCTGGGCAAAAAAAGTCTCTTGTCATTTTTCTCTAAAATTGATTGTTGTCGAGTTACATGCGATTAAAAATTTGAAAAATGCGAAAAGGCCATTTTCAAGGCTTAATAACTCGATTAAAAGTATTATTATGAATTTCAATAAGTGACCAAATCAAGTTTCAAACCCCTTCTTCAAGGTCCCAAAAAGATTTTTGTCATTATTTTACTACAAAGCTGTTATTTTTAGTTATTAACAATTAACGCTATAGTCCAACTGTATCGTCGCCCCCGTTAGCGAAACTATTTCGATTAGATTTTTTTGCACAAACTTACTCAAAAAGAGTCCTTATAACAAACACATCCACAGGGTGCCGGGCGGTGCCCTTGTCAAAAAATTGTTTTAACAATTCTTATTAAACAAATTCACAAAAATAATTTTTTCATTACGAACGATTTTTTTTTTAGATAATTTGGGTTATTCTTAGCAAAAAACGTATCTTGCAAAAATGCGGAAATGGCCATATAACTCGACAATCACAAGAGACCTTTTTTGCCCAGAATAACTCAAATTATTATTAATTTGGGTTTAATTAAATTATTAATAAAAAATTATTTTTGTGAATTTGTTTAACAAAAATTGTTTAAACAATTTTTAGACCACGGCACCGCCCGGAACCCTGTTGATGTTATAAGGACCTCTTTTTGAGTAAGTTTGTGCAAAAATATCTAATATCGCTAACGAGGGCGACGATACAGTTGGACTATAGCGGTAATTGTTAATAGTTAAAAATAACAGCTTTGTAATAAAATAATGACAAAAATCTCTTCAGGACCTTGAAGAAGTTGTTTGAAACTTGATTTGGTCACTTATTGAAATTCATAATAATAATTTTTAGACGAGTTATTAAGCCTTGAAAATAGCCATTTTCGAAATTTTAGAAAAAAATGACAAGAAACCTTTTTTGCTCAGAATTACCCAAATTATCTAAAAAAAAATATTGCTCGAATGAAAAAATATTTTTGTGAATTTGTTTAAAAAAGATTGTTTAAACAATTTTTCGACCACGGCACCGTCTGGCACCCTGTGGATATGTTATAAGAACCTCTCTTTGAGTAAATTTGTGCAAAAAATCGAATAGGAATAATTTCGCTAGCGAGGGCGACGATACTGACCGGTCTAAATACTCTGTATCAAATTCAAAGAAATACCTAAATAAACAACGAGGGGAAAACGACCCGTAGCTGTCAACATCCGCAAAATATTGTTTTCGAATGAACCGAACGCAGACGTAACGTGTCTTATACGCTACGTTACGTGTCTTATACGCACAATATGAATGGTTCAATTTAAAAACCATTAAATTATATTTTTCGCAAACGAAACGCTACGTGCCGAAAACGCGACGTGCATTATAATATGAGGCGACCTTAACGGCAAAGCTTCTTTCCGTGAAATTTTCACTATCTTAATAAAGAATAAAGAATACATCTTTATGTGTATTTACGCAGTGTAATATATCATGGTCATTTTTTTTACCAGCCTCATTCATTCTCTACTGTTTATCACACCATGTATTTATCTATATGTGTAATATAAACTAAGGCAAACCAAAATTTTTTGTACAGTTTATCTTTTCTGTCATTGAGTTATTTGGATTGTGGAAAAGTACTGGGTCTATATAATAAGTTGTTATTGTCGCATTTTATGTGACCTTTACTATCTGCGTTGATTTTTTTTTATTTTTTCAAGTTATCATGAACTATGTTTGTTCAAGTATAAATGTATGTTCTAGGATATGGAAAAGTTGGATTTCCTTCATGCACGTTTTTTTTTCTTCTAAAATTACCACGGCAAATATTTTTCAGCACTCTAAAGGTAAGAAAACTAGCTATCTATCTTGTTTATTATAATTTAAAGGGTTGGTTATCACACAGAAGAATGGTTCAAGGCTGCATACTTAATTGCTGCATATTTGGTAGATATATCTCATAGTTGTACCTCCTCCTCCAAATACGGTTTTCACAGATGCCACCATGCCACCAAATATTCCTCTCAGGATTGTTAGTTTAAATATGCGATACGTTGCAATTTTAGCTACAGTAGGAAAAATGAAAGAATACCCATGAACGAACATATAAAACACACCGTATTTTCCTGCCACCGTGTCAGACAAAAAATTGGCCAGCGCAAGTACATGTAATAATTATTGTTACATGCACTTGCACTGGACAATTTTCTTTGTGGCACGGTGACAGGAAAATACAGCGTGTTTTATATGTTCGTTCATGGGTATTCTTTCATTTTTCCGACTGTAAGTAATATTGTAATAAGAAGATGGAATCTGGAGAAGTTAAAAGTACGGGAACTAAGAGAACAATATAAGGCAACCCTAAAGGAAAATCTAACAGAAGCAAATAACACAGAGGACATATGGGAAAATATAAAAGAATCCATTCTGAATTCAGCTGAAGAGGTGCTAGGACAGAGGGAAATAAAAGAAGGAAAGAGTGGTTTGATGCAGAATGCGAAATCAAAATCAAACAGAAAAACCAAGCAAGAGATAAATGGATATCAACTAATAACTAAAGAAGAACATCATCGAAACTAATATAAAGAACAAAAGAAAGCAGCTGATAAATGTTGCAAGAACAAAAAAAACTGTGGATGGAAGAGCTGTTAAAGGACCTAGAAGAGAATAGTAACGACAGCGCTAAACTATTTGGATACCTACAAGATCAACAAAGAAAAGGCAGACCAGTAGTTAAAATTGACAATAGATCACGGGAAACACATACACTTCACAGAACTATATATATGCAAAGAAAGCCCGGAAGAGGAAGTTGGCGCAATGGAAGACATTAGAGATAATGAAATAGGGATACCAACATATGATGAATATTTAGACATCATCCAAAAAATGGAACAGAAAAGAACACCTAACCCAGATGAAATTCCCAATGAGCTAATTAAAAACGGAGGAGAAAAGTTATTAACAAGCATCTTTAACCTAATAGTCAGAACATGGGAAGCAGAAGAAATGCCTGAGGATTGGAAAGAATTATACCAATATTTAAGAAAGAAGAAGTAACAAACTGTAACAACTATAGAGGAATCTCTACTGAGTACAACATATAAAATTCTAACAGCCCCCATCAAACAAAAACTCACTCAATTCACAGAGAAAAAAATTTAGGAATATCAGCAAGGATTCAGAGAAGGCAGGATCCACTACAGATGCGATCCACATACATAGTTACACAAACAATCGAAAAATGCCACGAATACAACATAAAACTCCACATCCTCTTCGTAAAGTTCAGACAAGCCTTTGACTGTATTGGAAGAAATAAATTATTTCTTGAAATGAAAAATCAAGATATACCAGCAAAATTAATCAGATTAACAAAAATGACCATGGATGGATCTCGAGTTAAAGTAACAACAGAAAAAGGTAGCACAAAATTAACAATAGAAACAGGAGTGCGACAAGGCGATTCCCTGTCAACCACATTATTCAACATAGAACAGTAGAAGGAACAGTCAAGGCCAGCAAAATTAAACGAACTATAGCCCACTCCTCAACACAAATAGCGGAATATGCAGATGATTTAGTTCTTATGGGAGGAGACAAGAAAATATTAAAAAAAGCAGTAACAATCCTGGCAAAAGAAACACGGAAAAGATTTTTAGAAATTAACGAAGGAAAAACAAAATATCTATAAGATAACAGGACGAGAGAAATCAAAATAGAAAACTACACTTTTGAAAGAGTCCAACAATTTAAATATTTGGGAGTAATAGTGAATAGCCAAAACAAGAGAAGTGAAGAAGTAACGGAATGAATACTAGCAGGCAAAAAAACATACCGGAGATATCATAGGCTTCTGAAGGACAAGAACTTATCCAGAAATACAAAACGGAAAATTTACAGAGTTGCAACCAGACCAGTAGTTACGTACGCAGCTGAGACAATGTGCCTGACGGAAAAAGATGAAGAAAAATTGAAAATATTCGAAAGGACAATCCTCAGACGGATTATGGGCCCGATAAGAATGGACAACGGAGAAATAAGAAGAAGAATGGACCATGAACTAAGAGACATAATGAAGGGAGAAGATAGTTAGATTTATTAAAGCACAGCGGCTGATATGGCTGGGACACATAGAGAGAAGGAAAAACGACCTACTGATTAAGAAGATCACCAGATGGAAACCAGAAACTGAAAGACCAAGGGGAAGACCCAGAGAGAGATGGGAGGACCAGGTCATGAGATATATCAAAATTCTGGAAGTGAGAAACTGGAGAGGACTATGCACATATCGAAATGAGTGGAAGAAAATTGTAACGAAAGCCAAGTCATACAACAAAATTTTACAACATACAAGTGGAATGCGGAGTGATTCACCGCAATAAGCGAATCAGAGAGCTCTAAGTAAGAGCGGCAAACATTCCACCCGGAATGAAAAGCCCTGATGATGATGAATATTGTCCCCAGAAATACATTCTTATTCTTTTACACTTCTTCATCGTCTAGATAAGCAAGTCTATTGGTTCATTGGTCGAGTGATGCCTATATGGAAGTTCCCAATGACGTTGTTCCCTTTAGTATTTTGACCCGTCTGGCCTCCTCCATTCTAAAGTGATTCTTCTATTATTGTTTGGTTTCTTTGTCCACTCGTTTATACCCTGTATAAACATAAAACAAGCATAAAATGAAGACAGTTTGTAGGAAAAGATAAAAATGTTACAAATGCTCGTCATCGTCATGCGTTTATTGAAGGTGTGTGTGCTGTATTAAAATTTCCACCTGATAGAGGTCATCGCATGATTATCACATATTGGTGGGGATAAGATATTATTTGTTGATCAAGATTTGTTAAAAAGGCTACGTGAAGGAAGTTTTGATGTATTGAAAATTATTTTGACCAAGTGATAGGAACTCTATCGTAGTTATGGACAATGCCAGTGACCATTCAAGATTAAAAGAACCATTATCGAACAGTATTTGCATGTAATTGTAACAAAAGAAATATAAAAATTGCTTAATAAACGAAGAAACCAAGATATAAAAAGAAATACTCAAAAAAGAGCTTTTACAATTAAGTAATTTCCAGTCATTAAAATTTAAGAAGTAGGGGAAATGCGTACAAAATTAGATACCTACAAAAAGTTTTGTTTTTGTATTACATATAACTTTTTATTGGTAGTTCACAGCACGTCCATACATCAGCCATGTTTGGTCCTGAAATTATCGAAACTGATACCTAAACATTTTTAGCAAAAAATCTATACAAGAGAAACAACAATCAGAGATCAATCATAACCCCATGTTGTCCTTATGCTTAATGGGCAGAATGACATACCCACATAATAGCTACAAAATTATTGGCATAATTCGAAATTAAACGAAATTTTTTTGGAACATCAGTGCAAGAAGCGTAATCATGAGCTTTTGGCTTATGTTTAAATTTTATTTCAAACTTAGGGGTAGTAGTATAATAGCTGGGAGCGGATTTTGTGGGTGATAAGTAATATGGAAAAACTATACGGGGATATGTTGAATTAGTTGTGTACACGACTTTCACCAACGGCCGGAAACCAGAGTGGGGGCCGAGGGTAGTTATAAGGGGTCAAAGTCGCGGTTTTTATTTTTTTTATGGCGCTTGTGATCGAGATAGGGCACCAAAATTTATGAATAAGTAGGTCATGACGTACCTAAGTAAAATCTATAGGGGCGCAACGCTGCGTGGCCGACAAAGGGGTGGGGGTAGGGGTGAATATAAAAAATATAATGGGTTTTTTGCGACGTTCGTCATTGAGATGAGTACACCAACATTTAAGTATAAGTAGACCATGACATAAATAAGTAAAATCCCCAGAGCCGGAAACCAGAGTGGGGGAGGAAGGTAGTTATAAGGGGTCAAAGTCCTGTTTTTTATTATTTTTTTTTGTGACGCTCATGATCGAGCTCATGACGGTCATGACGTAACTAAGTAAAATCTCCAGGAGTGGAACGCTGCGTGGCCGACAAAGAGGTGGGGCATGGGTAAATATAAAAAAATTTAAGAGGTTTTTTGCGACGTTCGTGATTGAGATAGTGCACCAAAATTTGGGAATAAGTAGACCATGACATCACTAAGTAATATCCCCAGATAAGGGAACCAAAGTGGCGGACGAGGGTAGTTATAAGGGGTAAAACTCGCGGATTTTATTATTTTTTTTGTGGCGCTCATGATGGTGATAGTGCACCAAAATTTGGGAGTAAGTAGGTCATGAGGTAACTAAGTAAAATCTCCAGGGGCGGAACGCTGCTTGGGGTACAAAGGGGTAGTAGGCAGGGGTGAGTATAAAAATATATGGGGGTTTTTTTGCCGTTCGTAATCGAGATAGTGCACCAAAATTTGGGAATAAGTAGATCATGACATTACTAATTAAAATCTCCAGGGGCGGAACGCTGCATGGGGGACAATTGTTGTGCCGGGTCACAAAAAAAATAATACACACTGCGACTTTGACCACTTAAAACTACCCTCATCCCCAACTCTGGTTTCCGGCTCTGGGGATTTTACTTAGCTAAGTCATGGTCTACTTATTCCCAAATTTTGGTGCACTATCTCAATCTAGCACGTCGCAAAAAACCCCTTATATTTTTTATATTCACACCTACCCCCACCCCTTTATCGGCCACGCAGCGTTCCACCCCTGGAGAGTGTACTTAGTTACCTCATGGCCTACTTATTCCCAAATTTTGGTGCCCTATCTCAATCATCCTGTATAATGCAGGGAAAGATAGATGGCAGAAGAAGCATCGGCAGAAGGCGAATTTCATGGCTGAAGAACCTGAGAGAATGGTTTGGATGCAGCTCAAAACAACTATTTAGAGCTACTGCCTCAAAAATTAAAATAGCTATGATGATTGCCAACCTCCGTAGCGGAGATGGCACCTGAAGAAGAATAATCTCAATCATGAACGTCACAAAAAAAATAATAAAAACCGCGACTTTGACCCCTTATAACTGCCCTCGTCCCCCACCTCGGATTTCCGGCTCTGAGGATTTTACTTAGTTATGTCATGGCCTACTTTTTTCCAAATTTTGGTGCACTCTCTCAATCACGAACGTCGCAAAAAACCCCTTATATTTTTTGTATTCACCCCTGCCCCACCCCTTTGTCGGCCACGCAGCGTGCCACCCCTTGAGATTTTACTTAGTTACGTCATGACCTACTTATTCCCAAATTTTGGTGCACTATCTCGATCATGAGCGTTACAAAAAAAAATAATAAAAACAGCGACTTTGGCCCTTATAACTACCCTCGTCCCCCCACTCTGGTTTCCGGCTCTGGGGATTTTACTTAGTAATATCATGGTCTACTTATTCCCAAATTTTGGTCCACTATCTCAATCATGAACGTCGCAAAAAACCCATTATATTTTTTATATTCACCCCTACCCCCACCCCTTTGTCGGCCACGCAGCGTTCCGCCCCTAGAGATTGACGTGCTAGATTGAGATAGTGCACCAAAATTTGGGAATAAGTAGACCATGACTTAGCTAAGTAAAATCCCCAGAGCCGGAAACCAGAGTTGGGGATGAGGGTAGTTTTAAGTGGTCAAAGTCGCAGTGTGTATTATTTTTTTTGTGACCCGGCACAACATTTGTCCCCCATGCAGCGTTCCGCCCCTGGAGATTTTAATTAGTAATGTCATGATCTACTTATTCCCAAATTTTGGTGCCCAAATCTCGATCATGAGCGTCACAAAAAAAATATTAAAAACGGCGACTTTGACCCTTATAACTACCCTCGTCCCCCACTCTGGTTTCCGGCCGTTGGTGAAAGTTATGTACACAACTAATTCAACATATCCCCGTACAGTTTTTCCATATTACTTATCACGCACAAAATCCGCTTCTATCTCTCCGACTATAGGAACAAGTCAGCTAACGAACTGTGTGGAATTTTTGCTTAACGTTTCTTTTCGCCACTAATACAACATCTTTTTGGCATCGGAGAAAACAGCTCAATAGGAACAGCAAGAGCAGAAGGCGATGCGATGGACGTTCATTGGTAGCAAAAGACCATGATACTACGACAACCAGAGATAAAGCCACTTTGAGAACAAGTTTTAACCGGTGCGCGCATGACGTCAGCGCCCGACAAACTTGTACGGAGACTTATGGGAAAGCATAGAGTTTTATACGGTTTTATACATTCTCGTGTTAATAAATAACTGAAATTGCCGTTCGTCTGTTCTGTTACAATGTTTAATTTATACTTTGATGAATTATTATAATAATACCAGTAAAATAATACAATATATTATGTAGGTTCTGTACTAAAAAACGTAATAGTTTTTTCACTACAAAAATTTAAGAGGTTTCTTGACATGCAGATAACTTTAAATAAACCGCGACAAATAAAAGATGGTTTATTAACAAATAATAAAAAAACTAAAGTTTCAAAAAAGTATTAAAATTACAAAAACAAAATTAAGTAGATAGATTTAGATGGATTTAGAGAGGTGGCCGTTTAGCCTATTCCACTGCTACCTTTTCAGATCTATTGTGGTCCTCTAATTCTAGATTACATTCTTTAGTCTGGCTCTTTTTAAAAGGTCCAATAAGCCCCAATTCTCACCGCACATTCTTCTATATTTGCCCAAGGACATAGTAGCTTTCTGTGTGGTTTTCAGGATGTGAGTATGTATTCCATTTCAGCCTATGATCAGTATAAACCCCAAGGTATTTTGTTTTTTTGGCAAATGAAATCTTTGTTCCTCCCAGTGCTGTCCTTTGGGTGCAGTTGGCGATTTGTTTTCTGAGCATTGACTATCAGTCTCTCTTATTTACACCGGTCGTCAACTATATTTGGGGCTGCTTACATTCTTCCAGACACCTGCTAGGCAAACTTGCCCCTGATGACGATTGATATATCGTCAGTGTATCCTAGACAAAAAAGTCTTCTGTGAAGAGATTTTTGAGATCATCTACCAAGGTTGCTCAAAGTAGAGGTGACAGAACTCCTCCGTGTGGACAGCCTCCACCTGCTCTTGCTTTGATGGTTGCTTTAACTAGAGTTGATATTACTATCCTATTCTCCAGGTATAACCTTATCGATCTGCATATTACCGCAGGGATTGTTTATCGACTATCTATGTAGTCTAGATCCGCTAAGTTTAGTTTCAACAGGGCCAGCACGAGAAGGGTGCAATCAAAGATTACACACCCCCAATCAATGTTGGGAGTACCCAACAGTCTTGGGATGGTTTAAGGAGGTGCAAAGTCCTAAGACTCTCCAAGCAAAACGCATCCCCTGAGATTAGTTCTTTTCCCGCTCAGCTTTACGTTGACTAGATAAAGAGCACATCCCTCGGCCCAAAAAAAAACAAAACAAAAAAAAACAACAAAAAACAAAAAAACAATATTACATTTGATTCATTTTACTTAACGATTTTTGCAATTTTTTTTTGTATTTTAGACTTTTCTTTCAACTTTTGGTTCAAAACTCGCATTCAAAAATACATCCGACATCTAAAAAATAGTTTTTTCACATCACCAGGTATTTTAACACGAACTAATCTTTCCAATAAATATTTTTGATAATTTTTGATGCCAACTTTAATAGTGTCCCCATTGAATTGGCAAAAAATATTTTCTAGTTCATGACAGTTCGTAAGTAATATTTCTGAAGGCTTCACCAAACCCCCTTCTGAGACATGCTTCACCCACGAGGAAGAAGTGTTACTATTTGTAGAACTACTAAAACTCTCTTCATGTCATGGCTTGAAAGCTATGAAACCAGCCAAATTTTCCAGTCCATCATGATACAACTCTTCCATTTCAAAATCTGTTTGATGGTTTTCATTTTCTGAAGTTACTGGAAGATTTAATTGACTAAAGAGTGGTTCGGTTATCATCACTGAATCTACTAAGTCATTGTTGTAG
Source organism: Diabrotica virgifera virgifera (assembly GCF_917563875.1). NCBI lineage: Eukaryota > Metazoa > Arthropoda > Insecta > Coleoptera > Chrysomelidae > Diabrotica > Diabrotica virgifera. The sequence continues at coordinate 197,441,345 of NC_065445.1, read as the reverse complement.
TAACAATCAAGATTCAAAGAGCTTCCTGCTTTCATGTTTTGGAGCGACATGTTTGTTGTTTTTGGTAGGTTACTTACATTAGCTGAGAGTGAAATAACTTCATTGTTCCGACCTTCATTGTTCCGACCCATAATAAAATTACGAAGACGGTACTTAAATTGCAAAGGAGACGGATGATCATGTAAAGCTCCAATCGCACGTATTACTGAGAATAGTTCTTCTAAGCAATCTGGATTTAAATTATATGTTGTTATATAATTGATGTTGAAATCTTTGTTTAAATTTAGAAAGAGTAGTCGCAAAGATTTAATCCTAACAATAATACCATGCTGAAAGTGCAGTAATGACTATTTCTAATTATATTTAAGAATATTATCCCGAAAATATAGCTTCATGCTTTCCGAAAACTTTCGCAAACTGCATAAAAATAACAAACCCAAGTTAAAAATCGAACATTTCGCCTGGCGTTTGTCGGTTAGTGACGTAGGCGTAGAAGAGAGACAGGCTTATTCATGCGCGTGGCTTTATCTCTGGTTGTCGTAGTATCATGCAAAAGACGATGGACATTAAATCAACTTTTAGACTGAAGTTTGTTGGTGATTGGTGGAACCAGGGCCTATTTTATCACTAGGCCCATGAGGCACCTGCCTCTGGCCCGCATTTTAGTGGGGCCTGAATGGAGCAGCAGAAAATTTGTTTTATTGCAATAACAAAATAAAATTTCAAAATTCTTTCATTTTACGAAAAAAAAAATGATAAAATAATAACTCCACTGTTGATTTTCAAGCGACTTCACCTGTCACAAGTAGGTACATCTCCGTCATCTCCTATGGAAAACGACAATTGGCCACGATTGGCCAAAATATTTAAATCTGGAATTTCAACAATATTCTATAAATAAATCGACCGTATAGATATCTTGAAAACATTCGTGAATTTGTTACACAACTGTATAATAATAAAACCAGACATTTGTAAAGTGCGATTTTTGAAGTTATTTTTCTTTATGCGCGATTGAGAGTAAAATTGTTCATAAATCTGCGCGCCTGCGCACACAGACAGTATGTAGTTCCTTGCTAATCTTTCACGATAGGTATGTATGTATCTGTATCCGCGCAAATAAGTCATTAAAAGAATATATTAGTGTTTTTAGTAAATGTATTATTTATTATAATTCTTGTGTTTTTGGATTTGTGTTTCTCTGTAGTAAAATAATAAAATATTATGTAGGTATAACATTTTTACACTGTCTATTTGTCGCCGTGTTGTCTAGTTATATCCGAAACTTACGTGTCAATTAAAGGGACCTCGCTGGAGTAGTTGGTAGGGCGTTAGATCCGAGATCGGAAGGTCGCGGGTTCCAATCCTGGGCGATTCATATTTTTTTTTATTTTTGATTGTTTTAATAAAAATTTTTTGAAAGTTGTAGATAAGATAGTTAGTTTAATATTTAAATAAAATACAAATAACCTGTTAAGTATATTTACTTCGTTGAAATCACCTATATAATAGAAGAATAACTTCTTACGTGCGTACAAAGTACACACACATTCTTTTTTTTATCATAAAATGAAAGCTAATGGGGAAAAATTCTTCGCGAGTGGTTGGTTAGTGTACAGTCCTAAATGTAGCCGTGTTTATTGTGACGTTTCTAAACTGATTTTGACGAAAATTATTGTTCTTCTAACTTTCGATGGGTATAATGACTGGAAAAATATCAATAGGACAGGTATTCAACGTGAGCAATATCCTGAACATATTTCATTAATTGGTACGTAAGTCAAGAGAAGTAGTACAGTAGGACAAATTGTAACTTAATGGAAAAAAAGTTATACAGAAGAAAAGAAACATTGGAGAAACGATCATCAACGAATAATAGTAGCCATTAAATTTTTGTCCAAGAACGGTCTATCCTTTTATGGTTCAACAACCAAATTATTTACAAAAGGAAATTACATATATACAGTATGTCGCGTTTAAGATGAAGACAGCCCTATATTTTGGCTATCCAAATAAATACAGATTTGAAGTTTTGCACAGTCATACAGGTTGAATGTTTACATTTTTTAAAATACTCAGCTGAAATTTAAATTTTAAACACTGCTTACTGCGAATCCACAAACATAGTAATTTTTTTGATATTTTGCTTCGCGTTAGAGATATCGGAAAAAAGTTATTTGAAAGAGTTGTTGCAAATATCATTCTACCCCCACGTACCAAATTTCATGACAATATTTGCATTTTTAGGGTTTTCATTACTTATAACCAGGACCCTAAAACTTAAAATTGATTGGCCAAAGATGCATCTCGGGACAGCTAAGATGAACTTTAGGCTCCTGAGTTCCTGACTACAAATACTGTAAAAGCTAAAAGTGCGAATATTGTCATATAACCGGTACAAGAATAAAAAACCGCTAAACGCCGTAAAAATGAGTGGCGCATACAATATTCCAGCTACAAAAGATCTGATATGAATATTACGTGGCACGAAAATGTATTTTTATTTTGATGCAAAACAAAATTCTAGATTTATTTTAAAAGATTTTTTCATAATATTTGCCCAATTTGAAGTAAAACGCGCTACAAAAGAGTAACTTTGATACAGTTTGAATTTTGAAACTCTTTTGTGGCGCGTTTACTTCAAATTTAGCAAATATTATGAAAAAAATCTTTTAAAACAAAACTAGAATTGTGTTTTGCATCAAAATGAAAATACATTTTCGCGCCACGTAATATTCATATCAGATTTTTTGTAGCTGGAATATTGTGTGCACCATTCATTTTTACGGCGTTTAGCGGTTTTTTATTCTTGTATCAGGAGTTTTTCAAAGTTATTTATAAATGAAATGTATAAAGTTAAATGCATTATCTCCCAAATGATCTAGTGTCCATCGAATGTACACTAGATTTTTTTTTCTATTCGAAATAGATTGAAAAAAATATTGGGATGGCCGGTAAATGAACTCGGATTGACCGTTGCCAGATCGAATTAGCGTCGTAACCACTACAACTACATAAACCATTTAGGGAATAATCGTTAATTGGATTATACTTTTGTAGCTTAATAACTTCTAAACGGCTTAACCGATTTTGTTCACTAAACATGAGTTTGAAACATATTGACAAGTAGTATCTTATGCATCTAAGCTCAAGTATTATACCTGAAGCTATTACAAGACTTATTGAGCTTGAAAACCCGTTTTTCCCATAAGAACGAGATTTGATCATACTTATGAAGCCTATAACTTAAAAATTAGAATTTTCCCGGATATAAGGTATACACCGTTAGATTCGTCTAGAGTCCTTCTACAAACGCTCAGTTATTGGCGTAATTCGTAGGCTGAAATTTTGAGTAATTGTTGAAAAACCAAAATTTTCAAAGTTTAGTTTTTCAGTTTTTCGGCTATACTGAACCGTGTGTATGTCTGATCCTGACAGCTTAGACACCATTTGAAAGCTTAACTCAACGCTATTAATTTGGTGTATTTACTGTTCTCCTGTCTCTTCTTGAACCGAAGATATGTACCGCCAAAAAGCATGCCGTTTTGTACCTACCAAGTCCTATAGCTGGCTTATGGGTAGTCAAAACTCACAAACTACATCGGTTCTGAATCGGCCCTCACCCCCTCTTCAAACACAGAAAAAAAATTCAGATCGGTTTAACTTTTCCACACACATACATACATATCCACAAACATTTTCCCTTTTTTAAATAAAAATTGACTCATACTTCTGAGCTCGGTAACTTTTGAACGGTATAACCGATTTTCAAAATTAGACATGCGTTGGAAAGGTAATACTAGCTTCTATTAGAAGCCGCAAAGTTCGGAGTTAAATTTTCGAAGTTTTGGGAGTTTTGGGAACGAGAACGAAAAACAGACCCTAAATAGGAAGGGCCGTAAAATCCACACCCTTGGACCAAGATGGATGGTTGACATATGAATGGGTGAGTCTTTTCATGAACTTTAAGATGGGAGTTGTCCGAATTTTCAATTCAGTCAGATTTAGAAAATCTAAAATTTCGTGTATATAATAATATAGTGTCTCGTGTAGGGGGTGTAGGTATGCGCCACTGGCGAGAACTGCCATTCTCTGGTAATAACGAAATCTCTAACGCGAAGCAAAATATACAAAATTTACCCTATTTGTGGATTCGCAGTAGGCCGCGATTAAAATTTATCTTAAAAAATATAAACCTTCAACCTGTATGATTGTGCAAAACTTCAAATCTGTATTTATTTTGATAGCCGAAATATAGAGCTGTTTTTATCTTAAATGCGACACACTTTATTTAAACAATGTTTAATTTTTTAAATAGGTATAAATTTTATTTATTGTTAACACAAATTTAAAGTTGTGGTGCAACTATATTTCTATTAAAAAATTAATTCATTTAGGCCCGGTACTTTATGTCTCCGTTAACGGGGTTATAACGGGGGTTTAATCGGGACCTCTTTAGGTCTCTTGCGTTGTAATAAATGCCATTATAATTATTATTTTACTTATTTATAATTATAATAATACTTGTAATTGCATTTAATACAACGCAAGAGACCTAAAGAGGTCCCGATTAAACCCCCGTTAACTAACCGGCTTTTAACGGAGACATAAAGTACCGGGTCTAGGACATTTCGGCGTCGCCGTTTCGGCGTGGCCATTTCGGCGTGGCCGTTTGGGCGTAGAGCCGTTTCGGCGTAGGCCGTTTCGGCGTCGGCCATTTCGGCGTCAGAGATTTTATTTTAGTTGACTAAATACCTACATTGGAGTCTATTAGTAAGACATTAGATTATACCTACGTTACTTTTTTAGAAATTTAAGAGGCTCTTGATTTATATCTATACCACACTAAAAAAATATATTAAATGTTATTTTTTCCAACTTTTGTAAATGTAAGCTATTTAATTGCACATAATTAATTAAAAAATTAATATATTATATATATTATATATTATACAGTACAATTTTCAAAGGAGGAAGACCTAACCCTTCGGTCCAAACCTAACTTTCGGGTATTATTTTACATCTTCTAAAATTAAAATGTCGAAAATTGTTCTCCTGACTCTACATTTTTTGTTAAAGAAAATTTCAGACTATCATACATTAACAACTATTTTTTTTCTCTCTCACTTTGCCAAAGTATCTGTCGCCGAATCAGCCGGCGCCGAATCGGCGGGCGCCGAACCGGCAGGCGCCGAAATGGCCGACGCCGAAACGGCCTACGCCGAAACGGCCTACGCCGAAACGGCTCTACGCCCAAACGGCCACGCCGAAATGGCCACGCCGAAACGGCGACGCCGAAACGTCCCATTCCGTAAAGTACCGGGCCTTTAACAAGTTATTAATATTATTATTAAATCATATTTAGGGGCCCGAAAGTTGTGTAGTGCCTCGGGTCTGATTTGAAGTAAAATAGGCTTTGGGTGGAACCTGAGATGAATTTTCAAGTTGTGCAAAAATGAAGCACAACTTATACCCTTTTAAGGGAGGTAAAATTTGGACCATTTTAACTTCACTAAGACATTATACACAACTGCATGACAAATATGGAACATAGTGAAACTTTGATCCAGCCGATACCGGAATAATCCGGAATGCGACAAGTGTGTATATCATATCTTCTTCTTCTTCAGATGCAAATCCACTAATGGATGTTAGCGATCACATTTTCCATTAACTCTCTGTTTGTTTCAATGTGGATCAGAGATTGTATGTCGTTAATCCCTGTCCATTGCCTTATGTTTCGAAGCCAGGACATTTTCTTGCGTCCTATTCCTCTCTTGCCTTCAATTTTACCCTGGATTATAAGTTGAAGGAACTGGTATTTTTTGTTTCGCATGATATGACCCAAATACGCCGTTTTCCTTTTCTTGATGTTTTCGAAAAGTTGGCGCTCTTGGTTGATTCTTTTAAGGACATCTACATTTGTGACTTTCGCTGTCCATGGTATCTTTAGGATACGGCGATAAAGCCACATTTCGAAGGCTTCTAATCTGTTTATATCCCTCGTTTTGAGTGTCCAGGCCTGAGCCCTCTATGCCATATAGCAGCACCGACCACACGTAGCATTTAGTAAACCTTAGTCTCAGTGTAAGACGTAAGATCGAACTCTGAACAGGTAAGTACCTTCCTGAATTTTACGAAAGCTTGTCGACCTTGCTCAATGCGACATTTTACTTCCATGTCCGATGCCCAGTCTTCAAAAAACCACGTTCCCAGGTATTTAAATTTACTCACTCTTTCAATGGACTTAGTATTCAATGTTATGGTGGAGTTTTCAAATGCATCCGAGTTTCTGGAGATGATCATGAATTTGGTCTTTTTGGTATTAATCTCTAATCCCATTCGCTTACTGTATTCTCCCCATTATAGTGACAAGTTGTTGAAGATCTGCTATGTTCACACAAATTAAGACAGCATCATCAGCATATCGTATGTTGTTGATCAATACTCCATTCACTTTGATTCCCATCTCTGCATCTTCCAAAGTCTCTTGAAATATGGCTTCCGAATAAATGTTAAATAAAAGAGGGGAAAGCACACATCCCTGCCGAACACCCCTTCTTATATGTATGGGTCTGGATATAGAATTGTCTATTTTTAATTGTGCTGTCTGATACCAGTACAAGTTTTCAATGCATCTTATGTCTTTTTGGTCTATATCAAGCTTCTTGAGGATCTGCATTAACTTGTGATGTTTGACACGATCAAACGCTTTCTCGTAATCTAAAAAGCACAGGAACACATCCTTCCTCTGATCGTAACAATTTTGGACCAACACCTGTGTTGCTACTATTGCTGCTCTTGTTCCTAAACCTTGCCTAAACCCAAACTGAGAATCACTGATGTCCCATTCACATTTTTTGTATAATCTTTGATGTAGTATTTTTAAGAATATTTTTAAAGTGTGACTCATCAGCCTAATGAGTCTGTGATCCTCACATCTTTTTGCATTAACTTTTTTGGGTAGGGGAATAAATGTAGAGAGCAACCACTGTTGAGGATAGCAACCAGTTTCATAAATACTTAAAACTAAATATTTTTTGTAGTACTGAAATTCCCCTTTCATCCAGTAGTTTGAGTATTTCTGAAGGGATTTCATGTGGTCCAGGTGTCTTATTGTTTTTTGAATATAACATTGCCTTTTCTTTCTCCTCTTTAGTGATTGAAGGGCCAGTCAGCTGGTCGTCTGTATAAACTTCACCCATGGGTCTTTCGTCATGAAAGAGCTCCTGGATATAGTTTTCTCATATATGAATTTTATCTTTTTCACCTAGCACTATCTGGTTATCCTGATTACTATGGTAGTTGGTCTTCGTTTTCTGTATATTCCAACAGTCTCCTTAAGCTTTTTATGTAAATTACGGTCGTCGTGCTGTCGTTGTAAATTTTCTAAATCGATACATTGTTGCTTAAGCCATTCATTTTTTGCTATTCTTATCTTGGCTTTTATTTGCCTATTAATGGTTTTATACATATTGCTGCCATCTGGGTCATTCTTGTGTCGTCGTCGTTCATCCATTAGTAATAGTATTTCTTCTGTCATCCATTTTTGCTTCTTGTTCTTTGGTTTATACTCCAAGTTATTTTTCATGATGTCTGTTTATCATATGTGTAGGTATGTATATTGTTGCTAATTGTGATTGACTAGGTGATACAAAGAAAAACGCAAAAACGTGCTGGAATAAACTGGAAAACTTTTGCTGTGCTAAAGATTCGAACCTATAAAATTTATACTTAATACCTTCCCATTTTCCCATCAGCACGATAAACCAAATGTAAACAGTCAAGACTTTAGATCAACACAAACAAGACATACAAATCTTACAACAATAGACCGTGATAGTCGTGACGTCAAAACGTCAAAAAAAGTTTTTCCAAACACCCTGTGTCTAGGTACACGCTAAAATGTACGCAAATAAAAAAGTTAAAAGACTAAGTTTTCACTCTAATGGCATATAGCATATCCCACCAGAATGAAAACAATGGGAACCTTCTCTGGTTACACCTCCGAGGCTTCTACAATTTGCAAGCCATACGGATGCTGAGACTAAGGAAGATGAGGGAATTCTACAATTTACAATTCACGTCCCATCTGCTCAGCGCGGTAAAGTTCCAACGAGACTGGTTCCCTTCATACTCCACACAGAGTAAATGTAAATCAAAAATGAATAACCATTTTCAATTTCGTTGCAAAACGAAAATACAGCCGAACCATATTCCAGTCCAATCAGAGAGTGCTGCAAGCACCTCTACCGGTTTCGAAACTTATTAGTCTCTCATCATAACCAGAGAAGGTTCCCATTGTTTTCATTCTGGTGGGATATGCTATATGCCATTAGAGTGAAAACTTAGTCTTTTGCTAGCAGTTGCCGCTAGGGCATCTATGCCATTTCGTTCGTTGCAATTCGGGACTGCACGCTGGGGTTTGTTTTGGTTGGATCGGGGAGAGCAGCATATGTGCCTCCTGATGAGAGACTAATAAGTTTCGAAACCGGTAGAGGTGCTTGCAGCACTCTCTGATTGGACTGGAATATGGTTCGGCTGTATTTTCGTTTTGCAACGAAATTGAAAATGGTTATTCATTTTTAAAAAAGTTAAACTTCATCAAGCTAGTGACTATTTAGCGTGGGCAGTGACTGTATATTTTGATACACGCTATTTTGATATATTTAGTGTTTGTTTGATAGAAAAATATTTGTTATGACGTTTAATTTTACCTAACTTTTTTATTTGCGTACACGGTAGCGTATACCCTAGACACAACGTGTTTGGAAAAATTTTGACGTTTTGACGTCACACTATCATGGTCCATTGAAAATATACGCTTAGACAAGGAAAGAGAGAGGACGAGTAATCCTATGACCAAAAGTGAAGCCAAACTGACACCAGGGATTTTGATCATCGACGTATCTTTGGGGTATTGTTATGCATTGAGTATTTAAAATAAAAACATGAAATGTATTTAAAATGAAGAATTTGTGTACGGTAAATGTTTTATTAAGTTGCTCATATTACGTACATATGTTTCAATACATACATATGTTTTTATTACGAATTTTAGATGATAATTTACTTTATTTTTTATGAAATTTTAACCTTCAACGAACACCCACCACTGGCAACCCATTGTTATTTTTGACGTGACCGCCATGTTTCTGGTGACAAACAAACCAAAAAAGCTTCACTTTTGGAACGTGTGTGTTAAATGGGTGTTACCCGTCCTCTCTTTTGGCTTCACTTTTGGAACGTGTGTGTTAAATGGGTGTTACCCGTCCTCTCTTTTTTCCTTGTCTAAGTGTAGACGGGACCCCACTGAAATTATTGAGGAATGCAGCTACCTGGGAAGCATAGTCGACACTGCAGAAGAACCAAAAGGTATATTACTAAAAATATGCTTTAAACCCGGAATACGCCCAAAGAACGAACTTGATTAATGACTGAACTTGACATTAATTAGCGGTAGGTACTCGGAAACACAACAACAAGGGATGTAAAGAACCTAAAAAAAGAAACGGTAGATACAATAACACACACTCAAAAAAAGTTCAGCCAAAACACGAAAAAGAAGAAAAAATTAGTAAAAAACGAAACAAAAAATAGAAGTCAGGGTTCTAAAAAGAACAAGCAGGGTTTCGATATTTCGATCAGCCAACGGAACAAATGATCATCTGCAGTGCCTTAAAACTTTAGTTGAAAAGTATCACAAGAGAACGGCAGTTCTCGCCATTGGCGCACAACGCCCCTACACGCGACATTATATACACGAAGTTTTCGATTTTCTAAATCTGACTGAATTGAAAATTGGGCCAAATCCCACCTTAAAGTTCAGGAAAAGACTCATCCATCCATATGTCAACCATCCATTTTGGTCCAAGGGTAGCGATGTGAAATTACGTGTAATTTCAGAAATTGTAAGTTACACGTGTAAAATTACCCAAAAATTACAAACCAGATGTAATTTATGTAACTTATGTAATTTATGTTCATTGTATTAAAAAATCAATTGTTTGCATTCATATTGAATATAATAAACACAAAGTAACTACATACTTATGAAATAAAGAAAAGTGGATAAGAAATACATACAAATAATAAAGAAATGAAAACATAGGTTCTTTAGTTTTGTTTTAAGCGGCTTTTATAAATCACAACTTCCTTTTTCGCAGACAACTGGAGACCTTCTTGTTATAAAACGTCGAAGTTTCAATTGTTTGCTCTTCCAATGAGCCTTGTGTAATTTTTTTTATCTCCGGCAAATCCAGAACTGCATCCTGAAATTAAATAGGAAAGTGTAAACATAGAGAGTAAAAATAATGGGTTTATAATATAATATATACAGATCTAACTACCTTGTTTTCGGCATCTGAAGTATCCTTCTCGACTTCCGTTTTTTTTTGGGGTTGTTCTGTGCCTTTACCCTGAAATTGATAATTTTGGAATATAAACAATAAATATGTATGTGTTTACACTAATTTACCGATTTCATTAAGACGTTTTCTAAAATGTTCACTTTGCTTTGTCTCAAAATGCGTGCTGGTCTCTGTTCCCTAGTTTCCATTCTTTGATCAATTTCATCATCGGTCATTGCAAAGTCAGCAAAATTAAAATCATCGTCGGAATTTCCATTTCCTGTTGTATTTGAATGCCATGATGATATTGTCTGAAAACATAAGATTTATAATTTTTTATTCGAAAACGGTGGAATGCATTGGAAAATCGGAAAAGAAGCAAACTGCATATATCACATGCACATATCACATATCTAAAAAATGCCTAAATTTAAAATTACCTCGTCTAATTCTTCCTCTTCGGAAATATGGTTTTCAATTACTTCTATCTCCTTCTGTAAGTTTCTACCTTCTATCGAAACGTTGTTCTGTACAGTCTCTTCTATAGGATATTGACTTTGTATGTGATGTTGTCGTGAACGTTTCAGCAATTTTGAATTATATTGTATATAATTTAAATTTGCTGCCCTTTGAGTTGTTAGGCGATTTCTTCTCTTCGTATGAATGCTGCTCTGGGAGCTAAAGCTTCTCTCTGTTGCCGCAGAAGTGCACGGCATTGTCAATATCCTGACTGCAACTTTGGAGAGGCATGAATGTCCACAAAATCCTTTCCACCATGTAACCAAAGAGACATTATCGAGTATGTTCCATAAAAATGTTTCGCCAAAAAAGTCTGTTTTAGCTAAATAGTTTCCTAAATCCTCAGTAATCTTTGACACTCCTTCATCACCAATCTCTATCGTGGTCGTGGTTGACATAGTAGTAATGTATTTCATCGCTTCAATCCTTTCGGCTGATGATAAATTTGCACCAACAGACCGAGGGTTTAGTAAGTCTGCGGCAAAATGGATCGGTTGAAGGGCGTATTCCTTCCTTGATATAAATTTATCCATCGCTTCTGTTTTTTCGCAATCCGTTAGTTTCACGCATTCTAAATGAGTAGATATGTTACTACCGATTTTCGCGAAAGTTTCACAAACCAAATGAATTGACGAAGAATCTCCTTCAAGACGTGTTATTGCTTCAGTAATTGGCTTAAGCAATTCAACAAGAGCGCTAGAATTTATCCAGAATCCTTCATCAAGTAAATTTGCTTTTGCGCTGCGTATTCTATCTTGAATTGTTTTATCTGGAGATATTGCTAGACGTTGTAGGACGGACTTGCATTTAGTCAGATCTTGAAGACATTTTACATGTGAACCCCATCTTGTTTTTACAGGTAGGCTAAGAGACACTCCACACTTCATCTCATTTCTTATTTCTGTGAATTGAGCTCTCAGTACTTGACACTGGTTAATAGTTTTAACGATATGTATAATATGTGACAAATGTGTCTCTATTGAAGATAATTTCAAAATATCGCTGCACAATAAATGTAATGTGTGCGCTAAACAGCCGTATGATACAAGATGGGGATACATCTCTTCACATTGTCTCACAGCCTTCCTCATATTCTTTGCGTTATCAGTCACAATAGCGAAAAATTTTTTAGGTCCATACTCCTCCAGAACTTCAACCATTAATTTTGTTATATATTCTGCGGTATGCTTCTCTGCTTTTGTTAGTACTGATTTGACAAATAACGGTTCGGGTGTTGTAACAATGAAATTAATTACACTTTCATTTCGCAAGTTGGACCAACCATCGCATTGCAATGATAAATTGTCAGCTTGCTTAATTTTATCATTAACTTGAACTTCAACTCGCTCGTACTCTTCGGTCAGGAGACGATTTGATAACATATATCTCGATGGTAAGGTGTATGAAGGTCTAATTTTTTTAAAAAACAATTTCCAATCTTCATTCTCGGTAATTGAATGTGGTGCTGAACTGGTGTAAATAGCTCTAGCAAGCAAAATATTCAATTCGTTATTTTGTTCGTGTGTCATTCGATCACAAAATGATTGTATTCTGTTGATTTTTGTGCAAACAGGTGTTTCCACATGAATGTTATCAGAAGCAGATGTTGATGCTGTGGAAACCGTTGATGATGTACAAGCAGCATCAGTGTTATCGTTATCCAATTTTGCCGATGTGATCTTTTTCATGGATGTTTCAAATGGAAATTTAGAGTGATTCCCCTTTGACTTTGGAGTTAAAATATTGAATTTAAGTTTTATCATATGCGGCACATAAGTGCATTGTTGAAGATGAGATTTCATTCTTGTAGCATTTTTTGCATGTACACTCTTGCAAAATTTACACCTCACATTTATGGTCTTTTGATTAGAAGAACCCGCAGGTAACACTTCAAAATAAAGCCAGATATCTGTCTTACGTTTCACCATGTTTTATGACCTAAAAAAAATATTCAGGTAGACTTAAACATTAAGAAGGGAAAAAACATTATTTTTCAAAGTATTTGATGGGCACGAGGGCATAAAAAATTGTTAGGCATCCTTAAATAGAAGAAAGATTAAAATTGAATCTGTGTAACAATTTAATGAAATTCGAATAAGCAGAATACTGGATCGGACAACTACATTATTTTGCCCTCAACGTTATCAAAATTTTTTATTTAGTAAGTTATGTCAGTGTAATTCAATTACACATGCTACATGCACAAGTACCCCGTTGCTCCTATCATTCTTATAGTTATTGTACAGTAAACTAATCTAAAAAATCGAATAAAACTTGGTAAACCGAATTCAGAATTAAGTACTGTAGCCACATATAAAATGACGCGCGTTAGATTTAACGTACAGTCGATATGCGATAGGCCCGCCCCTGTGTTTCCCAATCTAAGGTTGCTATGGACATCACCGGCACGTGTTTTGCTGTTTGTAGAAATAATATATTTCTTACCTTATAGTTTCTGTGCTTCCTTATAAATAAATGTAAAGTAACCAACGCTGCGTGAATGAATAGAGAAAGAACAGTCGAAAACTAACTTATACATACACATTACACATACAATAACAGAAATGTAAACATAACCTGCCTGACTCAGACTAAGGAACGACTAACGAGCGACGAGCGTAATAGCACCCACTGGTTCGCGCGCGCCGGCACCGGCGCACCGCACTTACGACAATTGCGCGCGCATAAGTTGCCATAATATATGTAATTTTACCAGTAATTACATAAATTACGGTAATTTATGTAAATTTATCATAAGTTACGTTAAATTTCATAAATTACGTAAATTCCAAAAATTACATAAATTACATTAAGTTACGGGTATCATGTAATATTACCGTAAGTTACGTGTAATTTATGTAACGTAAGTTATGTAATTTTACAACTCACATCACTATCCAAGGGTGTGGATTTTACGGCCCTTCCTATTTAGGGTCTGTTTTTCGTTCTCGTCCCCAAAACTTCCAAAAATTTCGAAAATTTAAGTCCCAACTTTGCGGCTTGTGATAGTACTGATCATTACTTTTCCAACGCATGTCTAATTTTGAAAATCGGTTATACCATTCAAAAGTTACCGAGCTCAGAAATATGACTCAATTTCTATTTAAAAAAAGGGAAAATATTTGTGGATATAAAAAAAACAGTAAATCCTGTATAAAAGGTATATTTAAAAAACCCTCAAAAGGGCCACATCAAATTCACATAACTAGTTTTCGACTGGTTTACCAGTCATCATCAGTGCTTATGTGCAATGTACATGCTAACCTCCAAGATAGTATTATACAAAAATGTGGGTCAAAGCCCAGTAAAAGTAGTCCGTCAAGGAAACAGAGGTATAAAATGCTACCTTAAGCCTGGATGTTTAAAATATTATCTAATTTGCCCTAGGTAACATCTGAGATCTAGATATGACTTGTTCACATGTTGGAAGTGAGACGGCAAGTGATAGATCTAGATATCTAGATCTAGATAGTATTATGAAAAACTCTTTTAAAATAAAACTAGAATTTTATTTTGCATCAAAATGAAAACACATTTTCGCGCCACGTAATATTCATATCAGATCTTTTGTAGCTGGAATATTGTATGCGCCACTCAGTTTTACGGCGTTTAGCGATTTTTTATTCTTGTATCGAATATAACAGACCCCTGGGTTCTATTTATTCTTGACATTCATAAAGCATTTGACATAGTGGAAACATTCGTTATCATAAAAGCACTATCAGACAAGAGAATAGACTACAGGCATGCGAATATTAGGCAAAAAAGCGAAGCCAGGGAAAATGCCCAACACGATGGATCGAAGACTTCAAAAGACTTGCGACCAACTGGATAGTAGAGACGCAGAACAGAAATAGATATAATTTTAAATATAACCGTCCATAATGTAAGGACATATTTATTATACTTCAAACGAGCAACCCACGTGCCTTGTGGGGAGTCATATACCGTGCCGGCGCTAGGGTATAAGGTGCCCGCCTGCAAAACTAGCACAGGCGCCCCCCACCCCACACACATGCACACAGATACTCGTAAAATCCCAGCCTCGGGAACATTATGTGTGTTCAAATGGAACAGTGAGACCCACATGTCCGAAGATCAAACCGGTCACACTGCGTAACCTGACCCCGTATCTATCTGACCCCCCAAGCTGTACCAGCACCCCTCCCCATCGCAGTACATAACGAATAAAGGTAAAAACATGCCGAAGATACATGGATGAGCGCGGTGTAGGTCGCGATCGCGGTCGCTACATCGATATCAAAACAAACCTTCATTTTCTTATGAGATCGCACATACCAAGGATGTGTCACCCGTTCACCCTCGCGAACTTGCATCGCGGTTTACAGCGATGTCGATGCCAAAACAGGATACGGAAAGTATCTTCTGTATGTTCTGCCAGTCATCGATGTAAACCTCTACCGCGATAGCGACCTACACCGCGCTCATCCATGTATCTTCGGCATGATTTTTCCCTTACCGAAGATACTTTCCGTATCCTGTTTTGGCATCGACATGGCTGCAGAGCCCCCGTAAACGTTTCTGGCGCCTGTGTGCAAAAAAGATTTTGGCGCCCATTAAAGCATTTTGAATCATGTTTTTTATGTATTTTTTTTGACAGTAGGTAGGTAGGTGCTTGAAATAAAGCAAAAAACTGAGTTTTACTTAGAAGTCATATTCATAGTCCATTCACCCACGGTCATATATTGCAAAACCTCCGAATTTTAAAGAACTGCTTGGATTGACATGAAATTTGGCATACCATAGCTAACATGTCAAAGAAAAAAGTGGTATTGTGCTGATGTGTGATTTGTCCTGGATGTGAGTTTCACCCCTTCTCCGGGATAAAAAACCATAAGTTCAAAAAAATCCGGAATTATTGTTGCTGATTAATTTCATTTGGGATGCTAATTAGGGGGTGATTTTTACGATTTTTTTACCAAAAAAAAATAAGGGAACAACTTTATTTTGACCATAACTTACTTACTTTTGATGCTAGAAACTTTTTTAAAAAGCAAAATAAACCTTTTTTAAACACTTTTAAAAACTTTTAATGAGTTTTAACCGAAAAGTGCTTAATTTTTTTTATTATTTCATATTGAAATATTCGATTTGGAATTTGACGAATAAAAACCTACTTTTTATTAGCTGCAAATTTGCTTCTACTGGGTTTACAGACTTCATAAATACACACCAACATGGCCCATCCAGTGCACACGTCTGATCTTTATGGATGTTATGACGTCGGTTTCGTTGTATGCTGCTAATAGTTCAAAATTAAATCTTCTGCGCCATTCGTCATTTTCTTTCACCCCCTATATATTATGAGTCTGTAAGGATTTTTCGTTCAAACGTACCTAATAGGTTCTCATCGCTCTTCGACAGTGTCCATGTCTCTTATGCATATAATATAAGGACCGGTTTTATCAGGGTTTCGTATATTTTGCATTTGGTTTTTTCTTGTGATATTGTTAGACATTAGATGTTTAATTTGTCCATTATATGTTTTATTAGCAATATGTATTCTTCTCTTAACTTCTTTACTGACATTGTTATTTACGGTAACTAGCGAACCTAGATATGTAAAATTTTTAACGCTTTCGATATTATTGTCTCCTATTGTCAGATTCTGTAGGTTTCTTTGGCCTGTCGATTTGCTGGCCTTTATGTATTTGGTTTTTATTTCATTAATGTTTAGGCCACTGTTTTATGCCGCTCTGTCTATCGCATTAAATGCTTCTATCATCCCTCTTTCGCTTCCAGCTATGATATCAGCATCATTTGAAAATGCCAATATTTGTACACTTTTTGTTAGTATTGTTCCTCTGGTGTTAACTTTTGACTCTCTAATTATTTTCTCTAATGTGATGTTGAAGAGAATATAGGATAGGGCCTATCGTAGGCCCGTTCTAACATGGATTGTATCTGTTAGTGCGTTTTGAATTCGAATTTGGATTTGTAATTTAAGTGTTTCTTTTACTATATCAATGAGTTGAGTTGGAACATTAAACTCTTTCAGGGCGTGGATCAGAAATTCTGGATGGATGCTATCATAGGCACTCTCAAAATCAATGAAGAGATGATGTGTGTCTATATTAAATTCACTATCCTTTTCCAAGATTTGCCTCAAGGCTCAAGACGAATATCTGATCTATTATGGACTTCTGCCTGCAGAAATCACATTGATATCCCCCAAAACAAAGATAATTAAATTTTCTATCAGATGCGATCATAAAATGATGTTAAAATGATGATCGTTAAAAATGTCTTACTTTATCACCCTTGCTTCAAAATAGCAATAAATATAAAATAAGGGGGCAAAACAAGCCTGTCCTTATTCAATGATTTTCCATCACTTAGGTTACACTTGGAACCTTCCTAATTCGCTTAGAAAATTTTTGTAATATGCTAAAACCGTACACCAAATTTCATTAAAAGTGACTTACTAGATTTTGCATAATAACTTTGCAATCTAAACTTTTTTTAAAAATTAAAATTTTTTAAAATCTTACACAACAAAAACTAGAACATACAAAGATTTGTCAATTTTTGACATATATAAAGAAGTACTCCAATTATATAATGTTTACAGAATTGAAATCGGATTATTTAAGCAGCCTCAGCAATGTTTTAAAGTTATAAACAATTTTTTGGCTTATAAACAAATTAGTGCTGTGGCCAGGAGGGGGTGCTACGGGCTCCTTTATTTAGATGAACTTACCCAAGTATTTTTATGTGTTTTAAACCGTAGAACACGAATTTTTTGGGTAACAGTTGATCCGGATGTCGATAAGATTGTTATAAACAAAGAACTTGAGGAATTACATAACATTGATTTTTCGCAAAATAAAATATTTTTTTTGTATTTCTTGGGTAATTCTAAGCAAAAAATGTTCTTACAAGTTTTTTCGTAGGATGCATAGTTTTCGAGATAAACGTGGTGGAACTTTCAAAAAATCGAGAAATGGTAATTTTTGAACGCGAATAACGTTTGATTAAAAAATAAAATAGCAATTCTGCTGATAGCATTTGAAAGTTTAAGTCAAATTATATCGGTTTTAATTATTTGCATTGCTAAAAATTAATTTTTTTATTATTGAACAAAGCTATTTGTTTATAAGCCAAAAAATATTTATAAATTTAAAACATTGCTGGGGCCCCTTAAATAATCCGATTTTAATTCTGTAAAGTGTATTAGATAGGTAGAGCACCTCTTTATATGTAAAAAAATTAGCCAACTTCTAAATGGTCTACTTTTTGTTCAGAAAGATTTTAAAAATTTGAACTTTTTTAAAAACATTTAGATTGCAAATTTATTATGCAAAATTTATTAGGTCGATTTTAATAAAATTTGGTACACGATTTAAGTATATTACAAAGAATTTCCTAAGCGAATTACTAAGGTTCTAAGTGCCACCAAAGTGGTTAAAAAATATTGAATAACAACAGACTTATTTTGCCCCCTTATTTTGTATTTATTGCTATATTGCAGAAAAGGTAATACCTTAAGACATTTTTTACCAGTCGTATATCATACAAGATTCAATTATCTTTATTTTATTTCTCTACGACTTTGTTCCAAAACGAATCGTTTTAAAGATATAAGCAAAGAAAGCAGAAAAAATCAATGTTTTTCGAAATTTTTAAACATTTTAATTTTTTTATTTATGTCCCTGGCATATTTGAGAAGGAGCATAAGTCAATTATTATTACTGACGGTGTCATCTAACTTTATCTGCAAAAATCCGAATGCCACCTCTCACATCCAAAAATAGACGTTTTTTCGCAGATCCTTACTGGTCTAATAGGCCTTATCCTGTATTCTATTCAACATCACATAATAGAAAATAATTAGAGAGTCAAAAGTTAACACCAGAGGAACAATAGTAACAAAAAGTATACAAATATTGGCATTTGCAAATGATGCGATAGACAGAGCGGTACAAAACAGTGGGCTAAACATTAATGAAATAAAAACCAAATAAATAAAGGCCAGCAAATCGACAGGCCAAAGAAACTACAGAATCTGACAATAGGAGACAAATCGAAAGCGTTAAAAATTTTATATATCTAGGTTCGCTAGTTACCGCAAATAACAATGTCAGTGAAGAAGTTAAGAGAAGAATACATATTGCTAATAAAACATATAATGGACTAATTAAACATCTAAGGTCTAACAATATCACAAGAAAAACCAAATGCAAGATGAGAACCTATTAAGTAGGTACGTTTGAACGAAAAATCCTTAGATTCATAATATATAAGGGGGTGAAAGAAAATGACGAATGGCGCAGAATATCTAATTTTGAACTATACGCAGCATACAACGAACCCGACGTCATAACATCCATAAAGATAAGACGTCTGCACTGGATGGGCCATATTGAACGTATGTTGAAGATTGAAACACCAAAACATATAATGAGGCAAACACCAGTAGGGAGAAGGTCAAAGGGAAGACCCAAACTTAGATACATATGGAACAAGTGGAACAAGATCTGAAAACACTTAAGATTACCAACTGGAAAACAAATCAAGGAACAAAACAGAATGGCGGAAAATCTTAGAACAAGCCAGGACCGAAAATGATTGTCCAGCTACTGATAATGAATAACTAAAATAATAACACTACATAAGTATTAACTTAGTGAAAAAATGATATAGAACAAAAGTTGCTTAGAATTCGTCAGTTTATCCATTTCCGGACTTATTTTGAACTTACATTTTTTCACGCCCGAGAAGGGGTGAAACTCACCTACAGGGCAAAAGCACAAATCAGCAAAATTCACTTTTCTTCTTTGACATGTTATTATTTATGTATACGCTGTGAGCTCGTACGTAGAGGGGATATTTACAAATTCGCGAGCGCCAGTAGTGACAAGTCTGTAAACCTTTACCGGAAATTTGACATAAATGTCAAAGTGATTAATTTAAAATTAAAATTAAAAACATTAATTATAAAAAATATTAGTTGGTCAAAGCTGTGGTATATACTTTTACCTTAAATATACTTACGTTTTAAATACTGAATTTAAGTTTTTTTAATGTCCCTTAATATGTAATTATAAATTAATCTATTAATCTTAGCGCCATCTACACGATAATAATTGTGAAAGTATCCGAAGTAAGAAATTCATATTTTATCAATAGAACGTCAAAATGATCAGCAAAATCTTAAAAAAATCGATTACAATTTAATTACTTTTTTGCGTTGTAAATATTAAGCGATAACAATTAAATAATAAATTTAAAAATTACCGGTGAAACTTGAATTAGTAGTCCGCTAGGAGCGACACCAGCGAAACTCAGAGCGTATATGCTAAATTTCGGGTCTAGGACATTTCGGCGTCGCCGTTTCGGCGTGGCCATTTCGGCGTGGCCGTTTGGGCGTAGAGCCGTTTCGGCGTAGGCCGTTTCGGCGTCGGCCATTTCGGCGTCAGAGATTTTATTTTAGTTGACTAAATACCTACATTGGAGTCTATTAGTAAGACATTAGATTATACCTACGTTACTTTTTTAGAAATTTAACAGGCTCTTGATTTATATCTATACCACACTAAAAAAATATATTAAATGTTATTTTTTCCAACTTTTGTAAATGTAAGCTATTTAATTGCACATAATTAATTAAAAAATTAATATATTATATATATTATACAGTACAATTTTCAAAGGAGGAAGACCTAACCCTTCGGTCCAAACCTAACTTTCGGGTATTATTTTACATCTTCTAAAATTAAAATGTCGAAAATTGTTCTCCTGACTCTACATTTTTTGTTAAAGAAAATTTCAGACTATCATACATTAACAACTATTTTTTTTCTCTCTCACTTTGCCAAAGTATCTGTCGCCGAATCAGCCGGCGCCGAATCGGCGGGCGCCGAATCGGCGGGCGCCGAATCGGCGGGCGCCGAACCGGCAGGCGCCGAAATGGCCGACGCCGAAACGGCCTACGCCGAAACGGCCTACGCCGAAACGGCTCTACGCCCAAACGGCCACGCCGAAATGGCCACGCCGAAACGGCGACGCCGAAACGTCCCATTCCGCTAAATTTCATGTCAAATTGTCCTAGATAGGACGAAAGAATGCATGACATTGCCTTGCTGTATCCAAGCTGGCATATTTTGTGAATAGGGCTTTTCATCGATTGTCATTTGTTTCGAGCTTCTGTCATAATATGTCGTATAATCCGTGTATATTACGGATTATACGACATATGACAGAAGCTCGAAACAAATGACTGTGAATGAAAAGCGCTATAAACCCTTCGTGTCACACTTTGTCACATGGCTTATTGTTATCTATTAGTAATGCAGTAGCATAAGTACCTCTAGTAGTGTATTTCTTCTGGTTCAATCTCTCTGTGATGTAGATGTAGTCGGTCAGCCTTAACACTTGTAGCTCGCTGCAGTTTTCAGTTCTGAAACCAAATTGTGCTTCTGTTATGATGCCTATTGTCTCGGTACTATTTATGTCCATGATTGTTTCAGAGTAGGTATAGGTAATTATCAACCTAGCTCGTATTAGGTACCCTCTCTGCACCTTGCTTATTGATGATAATATGCTGATTGGTCGATAGTTTTGAGGAAATATTCCATTTTTCCTGCCTTCCGGAGCATTATCACCTGTGCTTCTTTCCTTTATAGTACGTTCTTTAAAGGTAAAATATTGCAAAACCTCTAAATTTTAAAGAACCGATTGGTTTGACATGAAATTTGGCACACACATAGCTAATAAGTCAAAGAAAAAAAGTGATATTGTGCCAATGTGTGCTTTTGCCTTAGGGATGAGTTTCACCCCCATTTGTGGGTGAAAAATATAATATATTCGCAATAAGTCCAGAAATAGATAAAATGACTAATTCTAAACAACTTTTGTTCTATAAAGTTTTTTCACCAAGTTAATACTTTTCGAGTTATTTGCGAGTGAATATGTTATTTTTTCTAAAAAATAACCACGTTTTCAGACGGTTTTGGTCGAAAAAAAAATTCTTATCAAAAATATAGCACGTAAAAAAGTGAAAAACATGGTGTATATATTAGGTCACTATACCTAGTAGAAGCAGAGTTATAGCTAATTAAAAATAGGTTCATATTCGTCAAATTCCAAATCGAATATTTTAACGTGCCATAACCAAAAAACGAAGCACTTTTTGGGGAAAACTTATTTTAACTTTTTAGAGTGTTTAAAAATGCTTATTTTTGTTTAAAAAAATATTTACCATCAAAAGTAAACAAGTTACGCCCAAAATAAAGTTGTTCCTTTTTTTTTGGTAAGAAATCGGGAAAATCACCCCCTGATTAGCATTTAAAATGAACTTAATTGTTACCACTTCACAAGTTTTTTACTCGCGTATGTATTGGTCATATGATCTGTAAGTTTGAGCGACTCACTTATCAAGAGTGTATGCAAATTTAGAAACACCGAATCTTAAAAAATGTTTGTCTTACAGAAAAACAAAAGAATACAAAATATTCAGAAAAGTAAAACCGACTTTTTTTATTGTTTAGGATTTTTGGTATCTCTAACAATTTTTAAGTAATTTTGAAAAAAAAGCATTTTTTTCAAAATAAAATTTTAAAAAATTTTACTTTAATACCAAATTTTTTCAAAAATAAGCACTTTGAATCGATGAAGCTTACAGATCATATAAACACAACATAAGTAAAGTAACTTGTGAAGAGGTAACGATTAATTTCATTTAAGTTGCTAATTGGGGGGTGATCTTCCTGATTTTTTTTTGCCAAAACAAAAGGGACCAAATTATTTTGAGCGTAACTTGCTTACATTTGATGCTTGAATTTTTTTTTATAAAAACAGAAATAAAGATTTTTTTAAACACTTTAAAAAAGTTGAAATGTTTTTTCCCCAAGATTGCTTCATTATTTGGATATTTCACATTGAATTATTCTATTTGTAATTTTTCGAATATGAACCTATTTTTCATTAGCTATAACTCTGCTTTTGCTAGGTATACAGACCTAATATATACACCGTTTTTTTTCACATTTTTATAAGCTATTGTTTTGCTAAGAATATTCTTTCGACAACATGCTTACGTTTTGAGTTATTTGCGAAAAACCGTCTAAAAACGTGGTTATTTTGTTCAAAAATGAACATATTCACTTGCAAATAACTCAAAATGTATTGATTTGGTGAAAAAACTCTATAGAACAAAAGTTTCTTATAATTAGTCAGTTTATCCATTTCGGGCTTTATCTTGGATATATATTTTTTTAACCCCGAAACTCACTGGGGGTTGAAACTCACCCCCAGGGCAAAAGCACACATCGGAACCATATCACTTTTTTCTTTGACATTATATCTATGCGTACGCCAAATTGCATGTAAATCCAAGCGGTTCTTTAAAATTTACAGCAAAAACCGTGGAAGAATGTACTATTACTTCATATCATATTAAAAATATAATT
This sequence comes from Diabrotica virgifera virgifera, assembly GCF_917563875.1. Classification (NCBI taxonomy): domain Eukaryota; kingdom Metazoa; phylum Arthropoda; class Insecta; order Coleoptera; family Chrysomelidae; genus Diabrotica; species Diabrotica virgifera. Next base: position 197,418,046 of record NC_065445.1, on the reverse strand, counting down.
TCTATTAAAATGGTTTTCCCTGTTACGCCTATGGTTAAACTTACTTCCACATCGACGTTTCAGCCACGTCACCGACGTTACGTAGTTGCCAACTAGTGAGCTATAAAATATAATTTAGTTATTTGTCAATATTTTATTTTTGCAAGTTACGTATTTCAGATAAGTTTCGTCAAAACAATCATTATCAACCAAAAAAATAAAACCGAAAACAGATGTATGTTATTACCTGGAACTTGCATGTAAATATTAGTTGTTGATGTTAAAAAAATTCCGAAATAATCTTTAAACTGGTAAATGAGTTGGCAACATCGAGCCGTTATCGTCCGAAGATTATTTAAGTGGGATATTGAAGCGGCGAAAAACATTTGAGTAAAATTCGTTGAAAGTTAAAGTTGTGAATCATAATTAAAAATCGACTTAATTAACTGATTTATTCAGATTAAAATACACTTCAACTGAGATCTTACGTTACTGTGATAATATACCTGTAGCTAACTTTCGGTTATTTATTTTTATACACTTTTCTAAGTTCCTGTTTTTGTGATTTTTTCACTATGTTGGATATTGTGCCAAAGAATAAGGTAAATAAATTTGCGTTGCATGTAGAATTTCCCAGGGTTTGTTTTGAAATATTCACGCCCTTTACGCCTGTGCTGTTTTGAAACGTCTGCGTTAAACTATTGATTTCATAATATTACATTCAGGTAGGTATATATTGGGCATCTTTGTCCTCAAAGGTACCTTCGGTATTTGAATTTTAGAGCGGCGTTCCAGAATATTTCTTACAAATCCTGTGAAAGTGATCTTAGTGATGTGATTATGAGACCGATTGTAGTTACTTATAAAATTTGTCTGGATTTGTTTTTGAAGCCTGCTGCTGGAGACTGCTTCGAGATGAAAGAACTGACGGCGAGAATTTGCAGGGATTACCTTCAAGGGGCCTGGAAGAAGGTCAATGCCAAAAACATTGGTTTCAAGCATATCAGGTAAGAAAAACATCTATTTTTTTTGTCTGTCGAACGAGGTCAAATTCTTAATTGTGCTGCAAAAGCAAAATTAATGTTAAAGATTTTTTCTTCCCACTTCCTTAAAAGGGAAGATCCGCAGTTTGTGTTAACTTAATGAACCATGTAACTTACATTTATTCTAAATAATCAATTTGTAACACAATATTTGACTATGTTTCATCTTTTTATCCTAGATTTTTATTTAATCTATTGCTATTTCTATAATTTAACTGCCTAGTGACTCATGTTGGAAGACTCCTCTCCAAAGGAAGATTTGCAATTTGTGTTAAGTAACATAATGAACCATATTATAATTTATATTCTAAAGCAGCGTTTCCCAACCGGTGGGTCGCGACCCACTAGTGGGTCGCGGGCGGATTTCAGGTGGGTCGCGGCGTGGCTCTTATAGTAGCTGTGTAGCGTACAGTGACCGTGTTCCTTATTTTTTCTATCATCATGGGTGAGGTATGGGTCGCAAATATGAAAAAACATCAGAAGGTGGGTCGCCAGACAGAAAAGGTTGGGAACCACTGTTCTAAAGGAACCAGATGAATGGTCAAAGGTCTCATTTTGCTGTTAATTGTTATTGAATGTTTAAATCACCAATTAGTAACACAATTTTTGACCATGTTTCATGTTTTTATTATAGATTTTTATTTAATCTATTTCTAATTTCTATTATGTATAATTTAACTACCCATATGACTCATCTTGGGAGACTCCCCTCCTTGAAAGGGAAGATCTGCACTTTGTGTTAAATAACATAATGAACCATATAACTTATATTATAAAGAAAGGAACCAAATGAATGGTCTCATTTTCTGTTGTAATTGTTATTGAATGTTTAATCACCAATTTGTAACACAATTATTACCTATTGACCAGGTTTCAACTTTTTAACCTAGATTTTTATTTAATCTATTTCTGTATCTATAATTTAACTGCCTATGTGACTCATCTTGGGAGACTCCCCATAATAATGATGTATTTATTAAAATATGGACGATTGTGATTCCAATCTTAGTTCTAATAAAATAAGTTTTGTTTTAAATTGAATATAAAAATTCATTGAATATAATATAGTCATAATGGCTATTTAACAGATTCATTAATATTCAGCTCAGGGAGGTGCTGTTGTTGGAGGTGTGAAATTATGTACATAAACAAGAGATCATTCCATAAAACAAGTAGATCCATTGTTTATTCCACACCTTGAACAGTAGCACCCTCCTGAGCTGAATAAATGAGTCTTTTAGATTGCTGGTACAACGGATTGCTGGTAGCTGATAGAACAACGAAGACAACTGTGTTCGTTGTTCTCTGGTAGGTACTACTATAACTTAAAATGCAATAGGAAATTTTTAAATTGCTTATTGAAATGTAGTAAATGAATCCTATCTGAATATGCCTCTACCTCACATAGAGTATAAATTGGATCTGATAATCACCCTTGAAAAAGAAATAGTTAACCTCCTTGTGCAATATGGCAAAATATGAAACCACATATTAGAATACTGGTCATAGGAATATACCACTTTAAGCAATATAAATTTGAGATCCAGAAACGTTTCTACTAGTCAGTCACCAATGATCGGTTATTAGATATTATCCTAGTTATAGGAATACTTTTGCTTGGCACAAAGACTATTCCAATAAGAAGATTTGACTATACTACTAAAACACTTCTAAAACAGTGCAAAAGAACTTCTCACTGAGTATTGAGCAAGTATTTGGTCGTTACTTACTTGTACACAACCTCAAACACTAAGAAATTTGGAAAGGAATTGTCAGCATAACCCAGAATTGCCAGTAATTACATATTATTCTCTCTTGAGCAGGAGTTATCTTACAAGTAATCCTGGCTTTACTTAACTGCTTACTTCTACCAGGAATGAAATCCCTGTTGAATATACATGCCTTGGAACCAACTCCCAGACCAAAGAGTTGGCTAGTATTTTTGGCTATACCCACACTTTCTGACCTAGAAAACTTTTTGATGAAGATTGTAATTCTCTCTATATGTATTTATTATTTTCGTAATTTTTTAAGTATGTCGTTTAAGTATATACACCAGAAGTGTGTAGGTACTTGATTTTAAGTTTTTTTTTGTAACAAACATTCTCCTCTTTTTTCCGTATTCACTTGAACCTTCTTGAATACTACTAACTTCCATCATCCAGTGATAAATAAAAAATCCAAGAGTACAGAAGAAGCAGCAAATGAACACACACATCCTGGAGGCAATTCTCTAACAGAAATATTATTCTCTCTGAGCAGGAAGGAGTTACCCTACCAGAAAATAGGGTCTTATTAAATCGCTTACTTCTACTAGCAATGAAATCCCTATATACAGGTCTTGAAGGCAATTCCCAGACCAAAGAGTTGGCTGGTATCTTTGGCTAGACCCACACATTTTGCTTAAATCTAAAGGCATGCATTTTGTTGTTTCAATTTTACCTTTTATAACATTTAAAATGTAATCCAAAGGTTTTTACACCTTTAAAAGTGGCTATTTGCAAATGCTAAATTTTGACTGAAAAATGTAATCTTATGAAATGTTCTCATGAAAATTGTAATCCTTTTGCATATCTTCATTATTTTATTAATTTTTTAGATAGGGATACCATTTACACCATGATTTTAAATTTCTTTTTAACACACACACTTTCTTTTCCTTCTTCACTGGAACCTTCTGGAATACAACTTATCATCACCATTGGGCCTACAATCCATAGTAACTGTTGGTCTTAGCCTGTACTAGGATCAGCTTGAATTCCTTTCTATCCATCGCCTTGGTTCTTCAATTTCAAGTGTATGAAAACTAGTAAGTAGCTCCATCTCATACATTCTCAAGTGGCCTATCCACTAATGCCTGTGTATTTTGATGGAGCTACCCAACTGAGTTCATTATAAAGGCAGTAATCCGTTTTCCTGCACACTTTTATAAATATGTTTGAGGACTTATGTTCAGAACAGCCTGAACATTTTTCATCTTTTTTGTGATCATCCACGTTTCTGATGCGTAAGTGAGGACAGGCTTGATAAAAGTTTTGTATATCAATATTTTTAATTCTTTTTGTGACTGATGTTAAAAGTTTCTTTAATCCTTAGTACGCTCTATGTGTTAGATATATACATCTAATTTCTGCAGTTACTGTATTACTTTCTTTGGTTGATTTGTGACTTGTGAGCCTAGATATATAAACTCTCTTTCTCCTTCGAAAGTATATCTTCCAACTGTTAGATCTTGAGGTTTTGCTACTTGCTTATTCTGCGTCACTCTAGTCTAGAATACTAGTAGTAGTCAACTTGCCGTAGGCAAATGCCAAAGCAACTTCCACCTTCCAGTGGTAAATAAAAAATCCAAGGGTGCCCTAAAGAAGCGACAGCAAATGAACTGGAAATTAAAACGTCAGTAAAACATCAATTATGGTTTATTCCCAAAGAAAATATAGTCAACGTAATTATTGCTAATTTACTCAAATATGTTGTTTTTATTCTACAAAACAAATAGTTTATGATGTACACAAGGTTTTTACTTCACTGGAAGTAATTGCAACATACATGACTAAACCTATGATGTTTTCTATGAATTATGTTCATCATTTCGTAATGATAATGATAATTGATAATACTTTTATTCAAAAATACTAGTTTCTTCTGGTTTCCTATCAGCTGTACTTTTCCATCAAAATTAATTGTTGAAAATGATAATTATTCTGTTGAAAATGATAACACTTACTACTTAGTCAAACTTGGGGAATTTGTCAATTCGGATAGGGAGTTTTAATGATAAACACAATTTTGTAATAATGGCCTTGTTTTTTTTGGGAAATGAGCACAAAATTTATGTAAATATTTTGTTCATTAATATTGTTTACAAAAAACAACTCTTAATTAAGGGTGTTACTGTAATTATTTGTTTAAATGTAAAGTACAATCGAGATAACAGTACTATATATAAAAAAAATAAATTATATTTTTTTGTTTCAACTTTTAACCTTGCACATACCATAAATGTTGTCTTTCATTTTGTTTACTATCAACTCTCAATAGTCTTCAGTAGTTTTCCATGAATACTAGTTGATTCATAAAGATTCTGTATTTTTACAGGAAATAATATTTTTTTAGTAAATGCTTTGTTTATATTTTTTTATAAGTTTGCATCACGCATCCTAAAGTAAGAGCACTTCTTTATTTCATTAATTTATTCTATATTGTACATTTGTGCTTCATCATCTTCTGAGTATGTCCCAATACTTTCCGTACTGTTATGAAATCTCTAATACATAAGTGCTTCTACTGTCAAAGCAAAAATTTCAAAATTCTGAAATAGTAACGCTTTTTCAATAATCTCTCTTCATTCCTGACTTCCTTTTGGGGAGTGTAGTGGTCATGGCAATGTCGTGTATTGTCCTTCTCCAAATATCTGTCTCTTTTGACACATGCATAGATCTTTTTGCATATTCCTGTAATTTGGACGATCCATCTTGTTGCAGATCTTCCTCGTGATCCTCAACCTTCTACCTTTCTTTGGATAAGTTAATTTCCTCCAATAATGTACCTAGTTTTTTTTTCCTGGAAGCCATCTGTTATGAACCAGTCATACTGCAGCGACTTGGCTTATTGTACATCTTCCTTTCCTTTATGAAACCCATTCCAGATATCTGGAACCCTGTACTAGCTTATACAGGTCTAATAGTGGGTGGGTGCCATATATATTTAGTTATTTCGATGTCTCCAAAAAGTGTTTGTCGCCTTCGCTCCAATGCCTCACAATCACGCAAGATATGGTTGACTGTTCCAGGTTCTCTGCTACGGAGCCTGCAGCTCAAGTCTCCATGAAACAGCCCCATTGTATGCAGGTGACCCTTAACTGGCGCATGCCCAGTAAGGAAACCCGAATCAGCTTATTAGCTGATTCCAGCTTTTTTTTTTTAGCAATAATCCAGCCCTATCAGCACATATCCGTCCGATATACATCTTGCCATGTACTGGACCAGGTACACCCTCAGAGTGTAAGTTGCATTGGCTTCGGATCCAGGCTTTTTTACGTTCGCGGAGGGTGCTTTGTGGCACTCCCACGGCCGGCTCTGGATCAAGGTATTTTGTAGCTGATGCTCTTCTGGCAAGTGCAACAGCTCTTTCGTTACCGTGAATGCCCTGATGACCTGAAACCCATACCAATAAAACTCTGTTATGTTGCGCCTCTGTTATGTTTTTGTCGACATTTCCACACGAGCTTAGAGTTCACCTTAGGGCTTATGAGATAGTCCAGAGAAATAAGATTTTTCTCGTGACACATCCCCCTCCATGCCGAAACCAAATTTTTTGAGTAGTATGACATCTATAATAATAACCTAGGTACATGTTTCCTGCAGCCGATTTTGATGATATACATAGTTATAAACAAATGAAGATCAAAAAACGGTACATTTTCGCTTTTTTCGTCTATTACCAAAAAGTTAAGCATTTTAAACAAATTTGAGAGTAAGAAATTCATAAATCGTACAACAAACTTCAATATGGCGTTCGCTGAATATGTCTATCCTTATTGGTTGCTTAGAAAATTGCAAAATAAATCATAAATTTTTTCAGAATTTTTATAAATATTCATAACTTACGTAAAAAACAACTTAGAACCTTCTTATTACACCGAATGCTGAGACTTCTGGTGCTTAAATTATACCATAAATTTCAAAGTAATTGGTAAAATAGTTTAAAAGTTATTTAACTTGTTTATCCCAAAATCATTTTTTTGCAACATTATAAGTCAGAAAATTATGAGGTTACAGTAAGTAATACTTCGGACAGTTTATGAAAGAAGAACATTTATACTATTAACTTAATTAAAAAAATGATAAAAAGTAATTTTAAACAGTGTAAAATTATTCTGCAAAAACGTGTCGATTTATGCTTACTTATAAACAATTAGAATAACTTTTTAACCGTTACCCGTAAAAAAATTATTTTTTCATATTTAGAAAGACTGCATTTTTATACACATTTAGAAAGAAAAACAATTGTCCTAGGACAATTAGGGGCGAAGTTAGCCCCCCTTTTTTAATTCACCTGTTCTTGCAAAATAATTTTGCAATATTTAGAATTATTTTTTGTCATTTTTTTAAATTAAATTAATAGTGTAAATCTTCTTCTTTCATAAACTATACAAAGTATTATTGTAACTTTATCATTTTCTGACTTATAGTGTTGCAAAAAAAATGAATTTGGTATAAACAAATTAAATAACTTTTAAACTATTCTACCAATTGCTTTGAAATTTAGGGTATGATTTAAGCACCAGAAGTCTCAGCAAGAAGTGTAACAAGAAGGTTCTAAGTTAATTTTTACATAAGTTATGAATATTTATAAAAACTCAAAATTTATGATTTATTTTGCCATTTTCTTAGCAACCAATAAGGATAGACATATTCAGCGAACGCCATATTCAAGTTTTTTTTATACGATTTATGAGTTTCTTACTCTCAAATTTGTTTAAAATGCTTAACTTTTTGGTAATAGACGAAAAAAGCGAAAATTTACCGTTTTTTGATATTCATTTGTTTATAACTATGTATATCATCAAAACTGACTGCAGGAAACATATTAGTTCAGAGAAATAAGGAAAAAAAATAGCCTGTTGGTGACACAACCCCCTCCAGGCCGAAACCAAATTTTTTGAGTAGTGTGGACATCTATAATAATCACCTATATGTTTCCTGCAGCCGATTTTGATGATATACATAGTTATAAACAATTGAAGATCAAAAAACGCTAAATTTTCGCTTTTTTCGTTTATTGCCAAATGGCTAAGCATTTTAAACAAATTTGGAAGTAAGAAACTCATAAACCATATAAAAAACTTCAATATGGCTCCCGCTGAATATGTCCATCCTTATTGGTTGCTTAGAAAATTGCAAAATAATTCATAAATTTTGAGTTTTTATAAATATTCATAACTTATGTAAAAATGAACTTAGAATCTTCTTATTACACGAAATGCTGATACTTCTGGTGCTTAAATTATACACTAAATTTGATAACAGTTGGTCAAATAGTTTAAAAGTTATTTAATTTGTTTATCCCAAATTAATTTTTTTTGTAACACTATAAGTCAGAAAATGATGAAGTTATAGTAATACTTTGGATAGTTTATGAAAGAAGAAGATTTATACTAATAACTTAATTAAAAAAGAATGACAAAAAATAATTCTAAGTATCGCAAAATTATTTTGCAAGAACATGTCGATTTTTTGCTTATAAACAATTAGAATAACTTTTTAACCATTACCCGTAGAAAAATTATTTTTTCACATTTAGAAAGAGTGAATTTTTATACAAATTTAAAAAAAGGAAAAATTGTCCTAGGACAATTAGGAACGAAGTTGCCGCTCCCCATTTTTTAATTCACAGCAGCTTTCTTTATAACAATTACGAAATCAAATCAGTCACATTGGAAAGAACATACTTCAGAGTTTTAATGTACCAAATATAAAAAATATATACTTTCAAACAAATCGTCCACAAAGCTTCAAAATGTGACCCTTAAAATCGGCCGGCCTCGAAACTTGGGAGATCGATGAGAAGGGGGATGGAAATGTTAGCTGTATCTCTTGTTCTCGCCTATGAATTTCGACGTTTCTCTTTTTAATTTGTATGTGCTTTTTGCGTACAGTACGAGTATGCATTATTTAAATAAATTAATTGTTATATACACCATCAAATTTGTTTAAACAATTTTTTTTTCAATTTTTTTTTAATAAAATTTTAAGTAATTTTAATCACAAAACATACATATTTATGAATAATATAATAATACATAGTTTTTATTAAACTTAGTAATAATTTAAAGGATGAAAAAACAAATTATCCCATTCGATGGTTTCTAAATTGGTAATTTGGTTTCTAAATTCGTATTGGTCTATGGAAATCAGAAAATCTCAAATAAACTAGGTTTTATTTTTTTAGTAAACTTGCTATTAGATGAATGAAAAACTGAAGTTACAGAACCACCAAAAAAGAGATAAACGTAATTGATTGGGGTTGGAAATTAAGCTAAGAACTGTTAGTGCCGATCCGATCAACAGATCTTCTTTATATCAGATATTTTATTAAAATAAACTATCTGCTCTTGCAAAACTGGTTGCACCGAGTACTTGTTAGTACAGAGATATATAAATAGTTTATGGACTTAGATTATCAAAACCTCAATCTTTCTCTATTATCTATTTTGGAGTTTCTTTTTTTAATCTGTATGTACTCTTTGCGTACGTTACGGATATGTTTTTTTTAATAAAGTGGTTATTTAATTAACTATGTAAATTGTGTAAACAATTTTTGGAAATTCTTTTACGATATTTTTAGGACGACTTTGTTGGCAATTATAGGAGTGGATCATATGCACTTGACTTTACAAAAACTTATAATAAATGGGTAACTGATAATTGTTACGTTTTTCATAAAAATACAAGTATTCCTAGATAAACCTTTTTTAATTTTATTTTAATAGTCTTGCTATCATAACAAAATGTATGAAATATCTTAATTTTTGTTTTTTTGCAATCTTAAAATTATAACTTTCAATGTTGTAGGATACAATTATTACAATATTGTAGAAAATTTCTGAAAATAATTTTGTTCTTTTTATCCTCTCTCTAATTTTGTTACATTTCATTTTTCGTTTATCTAGTAGCATGTTTATCAAGAAATAAATCCTAGTTTATTTGAGATTTTTTATTTTCAATTTAATATTATAAGCCAATTTTAGATTTAGGAATAATTGAATAGGATTAGTAATATAATAATTACAGGGTGTAACAAAAATACTGGTCATAAATTTAATCGCATATTCTGGGACCAAAAATAGTTCGATTGAACCTAACTTACCTTAGTATAAAATATGCACATAAAAAAAGTTACAGCCCTTTGAATTTACAAAATGAAAATCGATTTTGTCCAATATATAGAAGAGATTTTTTATTGAAAATAGACATGTGGTATTTTTATGGCAGGAGCATCTTACAAAAAAATTATAGTAAAATTTTGACACCCCATAAAAATTTTATGGGGGTTTTGTTCCTTTAAACTCCCCCAAACTTTTGTGTTCGTTCCAATTAAATTATTAATGTGGTACTATTAGTTAAACAGAATGTGTTTAAAATTTTTTGCCTCTTAGTACTTTTTCGAAAAGTCAGTTTTTATTGAGATATTTTAAATATTCGTCAAATCCACCACATATTTGTATAATACAGTTAAGTACGATTATGAAGACTTGGTAATCGTATGAAAATTTATTATTTATAATTTACATTTTTAGGCATATTTTGAACCATATTAAAAAAGAAGCCACATCTTGATAAAAGGTGCCTTATCGAAAAAATACTAAGAGACAAAAAAGTTTTAGAAACATTGTGTTTAACTAATGGTACCGCAGTAATAGTTCAATTGGAACGTACACAAACATTTGAGGGGTGTAAAAGAACAAACCCCCATAAAATTTTTATGTAAACATATTAAAAAAGAAGCAGCAACTCGATAAAAACTGCCTTATCGAAAAAATACTAAGAGGCAAAAAAGTTTTAAAAACAGTGAGTTTAACTAATGGTACCACAATAATAATTTAATTGGGTTGTACACAAAAGTTTGGGGGGTTTAAGGGAACAAAACCCCCATAAAATTTTCATGGGATGCAAAAATTTCACATAATTTTTCTTTAAGATGTTCCTGCCATAAGAATGATACATGTCCATTTTCAATAAAAAATCTCTAATAGTTTTCGATATATTGGAAAAAATCAATTTTCATTTTGTAACTTCAAAGGGCTATAACTTTTTTTATGTGCACATTTGTATTAAGGTAAGTTAGGACCAATCGATCTATTTTTGGTCCCAGAATATGTGATTTAATTTATGACCTGTATTTTTGTTACGCCCTGTATAACTAATATGTACGTTTTACAATAAAAGTTACATCAAATATTATTAAAAAAAATTGAAAATAAATTGTTTAAACAAATTTGATGTATATAACAATTAGTTTATTAAAATAACGCATATTCGTAATGTACGTAATAAAATGTACATACAAATTAAAAAAAAAACAACGAAATAAATAATCGAGAACCAGAGATACAGTTAACAGCTCCTTCCCCCCTCTCATCGCTATCCCAAGTTTCAACGCCGGCCGATTTTAAGGGCCACATTTTTAAGCTTTGTGGACGATTTCCTTGAAAGTAAATCTTTTGTATACTTGGTACGTTAAAACTTTGAAGTATGTTCTTTCAAATGCGGCTAATTTTATTTCTTAATTGTTATAAACAAAGCTGCCGTGAATTAAAAAAAGAAGGGGGCTAACTTTGTCCCTAATTGTTGTAGGACAATTATTTTTCTTTCTAAATGTGTATAAAAATTTAGTCTTTCTAAATATGGAAAAATAATTTTTCTACGGGTAACGGTTAAAAAGTTATTCTAATTGTTTATAAGCAAAAAATCGACATGTTCTTGCAAAATAATTTTACACTATTTATAATTATTTTTTGTCATTGTTTTTAAATTAAGTTAATAACATAGATCTTCTTCTTTCATAAACTGTCCGAAGTATTACTGTAACCTCATCGTTTTCTGACTTATAGTGTTGCAAAAAAAATTAATTTGGGATAAACAAATTAAATAACTTTTAAACTATTTGACCAATTCCTTTGAAATTTAGAATGTAATTTAAGCACCAGAAGTCTCAGCATCTCGTGTAATAAGAAAGTTCTAACTTAATTTTTACATAAGTTATGAACATTTATAAAATCTCAAAATTTATGATTTATTTTGCAATTTTCTAAGCAACAAATAAGGATAGACATATGCAGTGAACGCCATATTGAAGTTTTTTATATGATTTATCAGCTTCTTACTCTCAAATTTGTTTAAAATGCTTCACTTTTTAGTAATAGACGAAAAAAGCGAAAATTTTGCGTTTTTTGATCTTCATTTGTTTATAGCTATGTATATCATCAAAATCGGCTGCAGGAAACATATAGGTTATTAATATAGATGTCCATACTACTCAAAAAATTTGGTTTCGGCCTGGAGGGGGATGTGTCACGAGAAAAATCTTATTTCTCTGGACTATATAGGTTATTATTATAGATGACCATACTACTCAAAAAATTTAGTTTCGGCCTGGAGGAGGTTGTGTCACCAACAGGATATTTTTTCCTTATTTCTCTGAACTAAGAGCCCCAATGGCTGCTTGACCATCTATGCATATTTTAATCCGCACTGTACCTAGTTCATAAAACACCTAGTTTGTGTTTTGCATTAAGTTTTTTGAAACTGTTGGTTGTGTTTCTTATAAAACCTATATTTTTACCACTATTCCACTTCCATAGCTATCCATCTAAACTGCACGTCATAGAAAACGGGCACCCTAAAAAATGGGTAATTTTTGAGGTTGCGTATCTCCTAAACCTGTTGTCCGATTTAAGTGATTTTTTGAATATCTTATAGCCTTATTCTTTGTCAATATCCCTGTAATAATATTTTTGCTAAACAGGTAAATTTTCATTATATACCAAGTGTACGAATCAAACTGTGTTTTTTCTCAAAGTTCGCAACACCCTGTGGAATATCCTAGCATTTATAAAATACTGAAATTAAAACCCAACTATAGCCTCAGGTGTTCTCAACATTCTGTTTTTTGATTCATTTGTTTATGTTGGATAATTCAAAAGTTAGGTATTTTAACAATTAGCCGTTTTTAACTTTAACTTTAAGGGGTAATTCTGCATTAAAAAATAATGACAATTTGCTTTATAATCGTATGTCCGCAAATGCTTCGTTTGCGAGCTACGGGATGTTAAATTTTTTCTTACAAACTGACGATTTATTTATTGCTTTAAAACCGGTTGAGATATTCAAATGAAATTTGGTGAGTTCTAAGACGTAGTTATTGCACATTTTTCGACATACAATTAAGAATTTCATATTCACCATTGGCGTGCATACGGGTAATATGATCGGTCATATTACCCGTATGCACGCCAATAGTGAATATAAAATTCTTGATTGCAAGTCAAAAAAATCGTAATAACTATCTCTTAGAACCTACCTTTCATTTGCATGTCTCAACCGGTTTTAGGGCAATGAAATAAATCGTCAGTTTGTAAAAAAAATTCAACATCCCGTATCTCGTAAACGAAGCATTTGCGGACATAAGTTTATAAAGCAAACGGTCATTATTTTTTCTTGCAGAATTGCCTCTTAAAGTTTGTCGCACTTATTTACAAACAACCTATATTGATGAGGAACATGACTAGTTGTTAAAGTACATAACTTTTGTATTATCCAACATAAGAGAATGAATCAAAAAACAGAATGTTCAGAAAACCTAAGGCTATAGTCGGGATTTAATTTCAGTATTTTATAAAGTCTAGAAAATTCCACAGGGTGTTGCGAACTTTGAGAAAAAAACACAGTTTGATTCGTACACCCTGTATACAATGAAAATTTACATGTTTAGGAAAAATATTATTACAGGGATATTGACAAAGAATAAGGCTATAACATATTTAAAAAATAACTTAAATCGGACAACAGGTTAAGGAGATACGCGACATCAAAAATTACCCATTTTTTAGGGTGCCCGTTTTCTATGACGCGCAGTGTATATAAATTTTGAGGAAAAAAAAACGATATTTCACATTGCGTTGATTCCCGTCTTAAGTTTTTATCTTTTTCTAATTACATGTTGTCTTTCTCTTGGCGTGCCACGTGCCACGCCACGTTCCGTGGGATCCCGGCTTTATGCGCGTCATAAATGTTTATAATTTGCACGTTATCACACGTGCAGGTCATAAATTTGTTTATACATACACATGCCGTACGTGTTTGTTCATTACTTGTCTAGATCAAGGTTAATAAAAAATAATCAGTTTTGGTAGGTTGTCAGACAGACAGACAGACAGACAGATATCCTGGAGTTGCAGTATTATTTCATTATTTGAATTGAATTAGACTTGTAAATGTGCTAAAATGTTGTTTTGTAAATAAATTATACATAAATGACCGGATCTAAAAAAAAACTTAATTCACTAGTCTCATAATGGCCCAAACTAGTTTCAAAATATAACAAACAGCACAAAAAAAGAAAATAAGAGACGCATAACACATTGTTCTAAATAAAATTATTACAAAACTTCCATTTGAAAACAAAATTGAATTACGTCTTTTGCTGTTTTTAAAAATAACTTCCATGTTATTAAAAGTGTCTATTAAAATTTGATAAAACTGCGTGAGAGAGCGATTGAAGCTAAAAATAGAATTATTGTACAATGAATTAAAAAGTCGTTCAAGTTCATTGGAAAGTAGGTGTAAAACGTAGGTACGTTTATAGGTAATATTTTCATTCATAATTAGGTATTAACAGACGCATTGACCAAAAGCAAGTCCGTTGAAAATCATTGGCCATGATCATGAATAACTCTACGAAAGATAGAAGTCTATGCAAAAATCTATAATATTTAGTGTGAAAAAGCAAAATAATTACTTTCTTGATATTTTAATGTACAGTGTGTCTGCGTAAGTTGGAACCCTATGGAAAACTTTTTTGTTATTAATTGTACAAAAAAAAAGTGATTCTTTATAGAAAGCTCTGCATGGTTAAAAACCTAAAATGCAACTATCAGATATCAAATTTCA